>NC_092340.1:24790000-25090000 GCF_046630445.1 Rutidosis leptorrhynchoides
AATGTATTTTATTGTACATATTTATTTATAACAATAAATGTATATAATAGTTTATTAATGTTCATGTTATTATATATATTATACATATATTTATATATACACATATTTATATATATCCACATATTTACAAGCAATGGTTCGTGAATCATCGGGAGCAGTCGAAGGTCAATTGAATATATGAACATTGTTTCAAAATTTTCTAGACTCAACATTACATACTTTGCTTATCGTATCGAAATCATATAAAGATTAAGTTTAAATTTAGTCGGAAATTCCCGGGTCATCACAGTACCTACCCGTTAAAGAAATTTCGTCCCGAAATTTGAGTGGGATCATCATGGCTGACAATAAGTATGTTTTCATGACGCATACGAGTTGAAAAATAGAGTTTTATCATCATTGAGTAATATGGATAAAACAATTTGATTTTGTGAAGAGTACGACTGAAGCTATCACAAAAGAGTGAAATAAGAAGAGTAAAGTTTCGTCATATTGTTTGACGTAGATAAGGTTTATTTCCTAAGTTACAGGGATTTAGAGAAAATCTTCGTAATAAGATTTGATTCTTCGATAATTAAGGAAATTATAATCCTCTTTGGTTAACTGCGATGATCTATTTTGATTGCTCGGTCGGATATTTCATTTTAAATCCACCCTCTTCGTTTCCTTATTTTAATAGCTCATACCTTCTATTTTTTTTTTTCTTAACTCATACTTTTGTTTTCTCTTCCCGACTTTAAGTCAAGCGAATAATGGTTTAAAATTCGTAGGTATGAAATTTTGAATGAACATGACTAATGTTCTAAGAGATGAATTATAATAGCATGATCGTGATTGGTTAAATTACCAGAATTCAAGAGAATAGATAGAACTATCAGGAAGATATGTTCTTGAAATGTTTAGAGATTAAGTAGAATGTAAGAGTCGTGTAACATGACACATGATGACGTTATGATCTGTGAATCATCACGTTTCATTAAAAACTCAGCATGACTTACTATAATATAATCACGTTGATCAAGTGTCATTATATTATACTAACTCATGCCTCAGTTCCCAACACTACTTCAAAACCATTCATAATTCAAACTCTGCATTTTCAGAGATTTAGAAACTAAAACAGTTTTCTTTTATGATATAACACAGATAGCGCGGAGAGATTATTAGTATCGGACAAGAATATTTATGAAGATATCTTCAGAAATATTGAGGATATTTATAAGGAAAGATACGATAACATCGTAGAATTTTAGATTCAAAGTGTGATGAAGAAATTCATTCACAATAATTTAGAGCGATTAAGGAGTAAGGTATTCGCTAAATATTTTATCAGAAACAGAATCATCAAGATTTTTTATGTACAAGTTTAGTCCTTGTAATTTGTTCAGAGTTTCAGGATGAGAGATCATAATTATAAGGGATAAATGTTTTATGTATATATAACTTTTGATGTAGAAATGGTGAGAGATTCAAAATACTGATTGCTGATTTCCCGATACTTGGTATGGCAATTCTTGTTACAAGATGCCGATAAGTTTATGATAAGATTTCAATAGATAAATATAGTGATTTTGTCGAAGAGATTTAAGCCAAGGAGCAACGAGGTTGCTGGTACGTCTGCTGGTAATAAGATGGAATATAAAAGGTTTCCCAATAACAATAAAAGAGTACGCATATATGTCAAAATTATAATAAGGTTGTTTCGAACGAAAAGTCGAAATTGTCTTGATGGAGCTGTGACAAAATTTGCTACCTTGAAAAGGAGTTTTAAAGTTATTTTGGGTAATAATAATGCTAAAGGAGCTAACACATATACGGGTTAAATGTTTTACTCAGGTTCCAAGTGTTTTCAAATGCATATCTATATTCATCATTATTTTCTTCCGTAGATGGAGTGCGGTTGGTTCGTCCTCTCGACTGAAGTGTTTTCAAGAATCATGAAAGGCTTGAACGCAGATTGTAATCGTCAAGATACAAATGAGGTTTAAGATGAAATCAAGTGGCAAACGTGAAGAAATGTTTAGTTTCATATGTTATAATCAATATTTTAATTCATTTTAATTGTCCAATGTTATTAGTCCACAGTCGATAGTCCACAGTTAACAGTTCAATAATTCATATATAGTTTAATATATAATATTCGAATTAATTAATATGTATTGTGACCCGTGTACATGTCTCAGACTCGATCACAACTCAAAGTATATATATTATTATAGAATCTACCTCAACCCTGTATAGCTAACTCCAGCATTACTGCATATAGAGTGTCTATAGTTATTCCAAATAATATATATAGATGCGTCGATATGATATGTCAAAACCTTGTATACGTGACCCGATATTTAAAGTGCGTAAAATAAATAACAAAAAATAAATGACGATAAATAAAATTGCGAGAATTTAAATTTCGATAAATAAATTGCGATAATTAAAATGTAATATGGAATTAATCAGTTAGCTAGGAACAGTTAGCGTGGATTCTTATCCAAATTCTTCTCATAATTAAATTGTTTGTTTCTAACAAGTTTTATTTTTGTCCAATATTTTCTTCATTATGCCACTTGTTGGATTCTGATGAAGCGACCCGTCCTAATCTATAAGGACGAATACATTACATTTGGTTACATCGCGAGGTACTTGACCTCTATATGATACATTTTACAAACATTGCATTCGTTTTTAAAAGACACACTTTCATTACAACGACAGTGGACGGCATGCATACCATTTCATAATATATCCAACTATAATTAACTTAGTAATAATCTTGATGAACTCGACGACTCAAATGCAACGTCTTTTGAAATATGTCATGAATGACTCCAAGTAATATCTCTAATATGAGCAAAAACACAACGGAAGATTTCTTTCATAACTGAGAATAAACATGCTTTAAAGTGTCAACCAAAAGGTTGGTGAGTTCATTAGTTTAACATAAATAATCATTTCCATCATTTTAATAGACCACAAGAATTTCATTTCCAGTTCTCATAAATATACGTCCCATGCATAGACACAAAAATCATTTATATGGTGAACACCTGATAACCGACATTAACAAGATGCATATAAGAATATCCCCTATCATTTCGGGAAATCCTTCGGATATGATAAAAACGAATTCGAAGTACTAAAGCATCTGGTACTTTGGATGGGGTTCGTTAGGCCCAATAGATCTATCTTTAGGATTCGCGTCAATTAGTAGATCGGTTTACAAATTCTTAGGTTACCAAGCAAAAGGGGCATATTCGGCTTCGATCATTCACCCATATAATGTAGTTTCAATTACTTGTGTCTATTTCGTAAAACATTTATAAAAATTGCGCATGTATTCTCAGCCCAAAAATATAAAGGGTAAAAAGGCAAATGAAACTCACCTAATGTATTTTGTAGAAAAAAATACATATGACGACATTGAACAAAAGTAGGGTTGGCCTCGGATTCACGAACCTATATCATTTGTATATTTATTAAAGTATGTAATAGAAATCACATAATTTCATTTATTAGTATTTGTTATTTATATACTTTTTAGTTATATAGAATTCATTCTAAATTCCATTAAAACATTTACCTATATTATATTATATCTTACTTTATATGTTATATATATTTATTTTATATATATATTTAAAATGATTAATATCTATATATTTAGTTGTATCAATATATCTTTATATATAATATGATCAGTAATATATCTAAAATCATTAGTTGGTTATATGTAAGTATTTATATAAATACTACTAATATGTTTGATATATTGTATATGAAATATTAATGTACTTTTTGTATATGTAAAAAGTATATTTTATGTAGAAAATATTTATCTGTTAAAAAAATGATAGTTATGATAATAATGAATTACTCAATAATAATAATAATAATTTTATTGAAAATGATAATACTAATAATAGTAATAATAATAATAATAATAACATTAAAAATAATAATATTAATTTATACCTTTGTAGCATTAAAAGAATTAAACCCCCGAGACGGGACTCGAACCCGCGACCTCACATTAATCTGAAAACACCCCACACCACTCCTCCACCCCAGCTTTTCTGATTATAATCCCATTCCAAAACTATTTAATCCCTCTCTCGGCCCAACAGATTTAAATACCGGCCCAATTGATTAAGTACCGGTCCAATTCCTCGTTTCTGACCCAACAACAATTAATTTACGGCCCAAATACGTCGGCCCAACTGCAGCTATCTCAAATCCAACTTTACAAGCCCAAGAAACGTTGTAATTTAAATTGAATAAGGAATTAGTGGATGTGAGGTTTATGACTCTAGTTAATCGACCCAAATAAATGGGTTTGGCCTTTGGTTTAATAACAAAAGAAACAGAACAACAGCCCTGGTCCCTTGCTCTTCATCATTCATCATTAATCTTACTAACTTTACTGTACGCATCATCATATTATTGTTATTCACGTCACTTTCCATAAAAAGATATAGAGCACTTCCTTAAAGCAATTCATGGTTGGTCACCTAATCTATATCTTAAACCCAATTATCCTAATTTCAATCCAATCAACTTTACGGCAAAAAAAAAAAGGATTTCTTGCTGGTCCGTCTCCTATTATTTAACATGAGCTCTACAACACTTTATCTTATTTAATTGTTATTACTCCAACTTGATTTACATCTCCCCATGTCCTTTTTCCTAAATCCAGCTTGTAGTTGCTATAAAGAAATTCGGTGCCCCACTACTAATCAATTAATTCCATGTATCGTAAACTTTTAACAATAAAAGAAAGCAAGTGGGGGAGTGGAGTTGTTGGCCACGAATTATACACGTATAATAAGGTGTTTATAATTTGTGGCAGAAGCATAAACCATAATTATCTTCTCAACTTTATCATCAACTAACAAGTGGGTTTGTTTGATATATAATTTGTACCAGAAGATGTCGACCATTTATGTGAAGTGTCCCACTTGCATATCATTGATTTGATAAAGTGTTATATATTATATTCCATACATAATGTGATAGAACCTTAAGTGTGGCGTATTCACTTGTTTCATCATCTTCATTGTGAAGAAACAATAACGAGGTAGTAGCGGTATCTCAGCAGGTTTGTAGGTGATTTGAAATTGAAATAGCAGTGGAAATTTGTAACGTGCAGGTAGTGGTTTGTGAAGTTTTATCGGACGGAAACAGAGTGTGGTAGCAGCAGTCCTTTTTGGTGTGGAGGACGAGCAGTGGGTGTTGGTGATGGTGGTTGAAGACAAAACATAAAATGATATTTGGTGTTGTAGAAGGTGGCTCAACTGTGAGGGTGTACGTTCTTAGGTGGTGATCGAAGGGTGATAGGTTTGTGCATCGAACAGGGAACAACAATTGTGCATGTGAGTTCTTGGTGGTTTTGTTGTTATTTGACGACAACAAGTAGTATGTTAAAGAGAAGCAATAGTTCGATGGTGTTGTGCGTGTTGGTTTCGAAAACAGAAAAATAATAAACGGTAGCAGTGCTTTGATGATGGTTCGTTTGTGCTTCAAGAAAAATGGAAGGATGATGTGTTGGTGGTGTTATTTATCGTGGAAGAAACAGAAAGTAATTAGAAGTGGGATTGGGTTTGTGGTAGTTCAAACAACGGTGAAGGAGTGAAGGTTGATGATTGTCGAAGATGGTACCGGTTGTGACTTCTCAATGGTTACCAGCTATAATTTGTTGTAATTGATAATGAGAGTTTTAACTTGATTTGTTAATCTCACAATTATGAGAAATTCGCTGGTTTTGTAAAGAAAAAAGGTATCGACATAATTAATCAGACATGGAGAAGAAAAAAAATACATAAAAGTAGATAAGGAGGGTTACCAGATTTTGTTCTTGTTGCAATTGATTTGTACGATTTTAATCAATCAGCTACAGCTAGATAACGACTCAAAACAAATCTGATTTCCAAATCTATCTAATCGGTTTTTACTTATTTGATATTTATAGATAATGATTTAATAATTAATAATTATAATTACATTAGTTATAATCCAAAATACTAATAATAACAAATAATTAATATTATTACTGATAATAAATAATAATAATAAAAATATTAATACTAATAATAACAATAGTGGGATTAATAATAATAAGAATAATTCTATTAATGATCATTGTAATACTAATATTAGTATTTGGAATAATAATACTAATAATTATAAAAAGTTTATGAGAATATTATAAATGGTAATTTTAATAAAGTGTATTATTTTTATAGTAATAATCATAATAATAATGATAATGTATAATAATAATATTGATTCTCAAAGATAATACATGGTAATACTAGTAATATCTATTTACATGTTTTAAATTTTTATATCTCTATTATTAATATTACTATTAATAATAGTAATGAGATTGATATAAATAATTATGCTTATCAAATCTCATGTATTTAGGTATATATATATATATATATATATATATATATATATATATATATATATATATATATACATACATACATATATATATATATACATATATATATATACACATATATATACATATATATATATATATATATACATACATATATATATATATATATATATATATATATATATATATATATACATATACATATACATATACATATACATATATATATATATACACATATATATATATATATATATATATATATATATATATATATATATATATATATATATATATATATATATATATATATATATATATATATATATACACACACACATTTATAACGAATTGGTAATATCAGTAATTCTGAAATCAATAATAATGAAAATATTATAATAATTATATCTTAACTTATAATTAATTTTAACATGATATTAAATATTATCAATTATGTAATGCTTATTATTATATGATAAGATATTTATAATTTGTATATATATATATATATATATATATATATATATATATATTCATATATATTTACTTGATAACATTTTATTTATTTTTTATAATACTTTACACATTTAATTCAAATGATTAAAAGGTATAGTATTCACTCAACTTAATATATGCTCTTAAATTTTATTTACATATTTATTTTCACACACACATATCTATTTACATTTAATTGTTCGTGAATCGTCGAGAATGGTCAAAGGTCAAATGCATTCGTGAAAAATAGTTAAAACATTTAGGAACTCGGTTTAATAGACCTTGCTTATTGTGTCGAGATCATATAAAATTAAGTTTAAATTTGGTTGGAAATTCCCGGGTCGTCACAGTACCTACCCGTTAAAGAAATTTCTTCCCGAAATTTGAGTGAGGTGGTCATGGCTAACAATAAAAATGTATTCATGATGAATATGAGTTGATGAATAGGGTTTTATCATCACCGAGTAATATGGATAAAACAATTCGATTATTCGAAGAGTACGAATGAAGCTATCACAAAATAGTGAAATGAAAGGGTAAAGATTTGTCTTAGTTTTGACAGAATCGGGGTTGAATTTAGAAAATAAGGTGTGCCTTAATTTTTTTTTTTGTTTTGACGTTGTCTTGATTGAATTTCGGAATTCAATAGATTTAAAGAAAATCTTCGAAATCTAAAAGATTTGATTCTTCGGCGAATAAGGAAATTAAGATCTCTATAATTAAATACGGTGATCTGCCTCGATTACTACGTCTGATTTTTCCATTATAAATTAAGCTTTTTTCGTTTCATTATTCTCACCATTCCTATACTTTCTTTCTTAGTTCATACATCTAAAAGATTGTGAAAATGCTTAATCCATTTCTAATCCTTGATGTTTTTCTAATTATCATTTCTGTCATCCCTCTTTTCAATCTTTCCACCAGAAAAATCTGTTTACTCCTACTATTACCTTGGGATGATACTATTCTTAATTCTACCGTGTCCTTATATCACTATTCATATTAATATCCATGGTTTGTAACCTTCCTGTTGTTATTAGGCTTTATATTCTCTCTTATATTTCGGAGTTTCATGCTCTTGTTTTCTCCTCCCGACTTTAAGTCAAGCGAATAATGATCCAGAATTCATAGGTATGAAGTTTCAAATGAACATGACTAACGTTCTAAGAGAGAAATTGTAGTAGCACAATCTTGATTGGTTAAATTACCAGACTTCAAGAAGAAAGATAGAATTATCAAGAAATTATGTTCTTGATATGTTTATATATTATATAGAATGTAAGATTCGTGTAACATGGCACATGATGACGTTATGGTCTGTGAATCATCACGTTCCATTAGAAACTCAGCATGACTTACTGTAATATAATCACGTTGATCAAGTGTCATTATATTATACTAATTCATGCATCAATTTTCAACACTGCTTCAAAATCATTCTTAATTCAAACTCAAATTTTAAAGAAATTTTGAAACTAAAGTAGTTTCCTTTATGATGTAATATAGATAGCACGAAGAGATAAATAATTTCAGACAAGAATATTTATTAAAATATCTTCAGAAATATCGAAGATATTTATGAGGATATTTTGGAATTTCCAAGTTCGAAGGTTGATGAAGAAAAATTTTTCGCAAGATTTTAACATGATTTCGGAGCAGGATATTCTCTAAAGATTTCAACGGATCCAGAATTACCTGGATTCTTTGAATATATGGTATGGTCCTTGTATTTGTCCTTGGTCTCCTTCGTGGTTAGCTCAATCCGTTTTCCAGTTCCAACTTTTCTGAGCTTTTCTAACATACTATTTTTTTATCATCAAACTTCAGATGATTAAGGTCATTTACGGTTGTCAACGATTTCTGCTGCTTCATTCAGCTTTTTCAACATTCAGAGTATTGATTTGCAGACTGGGTGCTATTCAGAATTTCAGAATGAAAGATCATAATTCTAAGAGATAAATGTTATACATATAACTGTTGATGTAGATATGCGGTGAGTTTTCAAAGTACTGATTGCTGATACCCGGTAATTGGTATGTCAGTTCTCGTTACAAGATGCGGATGAGTATATGATAGGGTTTTAATGAACAAGTCATATGGTTCTTCGGAGCGACTCAAGCCAATGAGTAATGAAGTTGCTGGTAAGTTTACTACTAAAGTGGTGGGACATAAACGATCCCCCAATAACGATGACGAAAGATAACTTATATATCGAGGTTATAATAAGGCAAATTCGAATGAAAGTTGAAGTTGAATTTCTGAAGCTGTGACAAAATTGGCTAATTTAGAAAGGGATTGTACGGCTATTTTCAGTAATAACAACGCTAAAGAAACTAGTACAGATATGTGTTAAACGTTTACTCAGGTTCCGAGTGTTTCCAGGTGCATAACTATATGCATCAATCTTTTCTTCCGTAGATGAAGTGCGGTTGGTTCATCCTCTCGATTGAGATGTTTTCAAGAATTATGAAAGGTTTGAACGCAGATTGTAATTATCAAGATACAAATGAGGTTTAAGATGAAATCAAGTGTCAAACTTGAAGAAATGTTTAGTTTCATATGTTATAATCAATATTTTAATTCATTTTAATTGTCCAATGTTATTAGTCCACAGTCGATAGTCTACAATTAACAGTGCAATAATTCATATATAGTTTAATATATAATATTCGAATTAATTAATACGTATCGTGACCCGTGTACATGTCTCAGACTCGATCACAACTCAAAGTATATATATTATTTGAGAATCAACCTCAACCCTATATAGAGAACTCAATCAATACTGCATATAGAGTGTCTATGGTGATTCCAAATAATATATATAGATGTGTCGATATGATATGTCAAAACCTTGTACACGTGTCCCGATATTTAAATGCTTAAATAACAGTATTTAAATGACGATAAATAAAAATCGTAAAATAAATAACAGAAATTAAATAACGATAAATAAAGTGCGTAAAGTAAATAACAGAAATTAAATGACGATAAATAAAATTGCGATAATTAAATTGCGATAAATAAAATGTAATCAGTTAGCTAGGAACAATTAGCTAGGATTTTGTTAGCGTGGATTCTTAACAAAATTTTCTCATGGTTAATTTTTTTGTTTCTAACAAATTTTATTTTTGTCCAATGTTTTCTTCATTATGCCACTTGTTGGATTCTGATAGGTCAAAATCCAAATATGAAATTGAATGAAAATAGTTATTCTGCGGTGAACGGATTCGTATCTCTGTAGATGTAAGTAGGATAGTAAATGAATGTTGAATCAGATTTGAAGAATATACAGTGTAACTTATTAATGTGAAATCTAAATATTTCTCAGGTATTACCTACCCGTTAAAATATTTTCATCATTAACAGTTTGTACAAAAGAATTTTTAATTACAATCTTTATGAAAACATATATACATATATATTTTCTTCTTATGTAATCATGGATTTAATGAGTTAATATGATATTAAACTCATTTGATTGACCATTAGAACAAGAATATATAATCTCTAAAACATTAGAGATTACATAATCGTCATGTCGTACGAAGATAAATGACGTAGAACGTCATGTAGAACGAAGATAATTGATGTAGGACATCATGTAGTATGATGCTTATGCTGGAGGTACAGACTGTGAGTTTGAGATGTGTAATGATGAGGCTTGTGCTGTGGATGTTGTTGTTGGCGGTACTGGTGTTGCGGCTGTTGTTGCTGAATCTGGTAGGTTTTGCACCACGTTTTCCAAATTGATTACTCGAGCGCGAAGTTCGTTGACTTCTTCTATTATTTCGGGATGATTGTCGGTTGGAACGAGCGAATGAATAAGGTTTAGAATCTGAGATATTATGTAACCATGACAAGATATTAGAGAAATTAGGGTGAAAATGATATTTCGGACTGGTTCACCGGTAAGTGCTTCAGGTTCTTCGCCAAGAGGTGAAGTTGGTTGATGGAAAGGATCACTTTCTTTTTGTCTCCAATGATTAAGTAGGCTACGAACCCATCAGATAAATTGGATAATTCATTCTGGTGACACTGCTTTCGGAGCTTAGGTGAAACTCCATATCGAAATAGCTGTCGAAATAACTATCGGAATAGCTATTGGAATCTGAGGGACCCGAACTGGTTGAGGGGTTCATCTCGTACGATCAGATGAAGGATTTTCGATAAGAAATAGATTATAGGATGTAGATTAGTACCCGGTAATACATAATTTACATATGCATATATAATACTAAAATCCCATAAGTTACGGAGGAATCTACAGAAGTTGTCAGACAAAGGTAACAATAACAAATACGCTAAGATATGGACTTATCTATACACTGTCTATGCAATAGAGGCAGTAAGGCGTGTCTAGACTTTAAGGATGATAAGCAAATAATTTTCGACACTAATGATAAGCAAAACTTTTGACATGCAGACACGGTCGAAGTCCAGACTCACTAATGCATCCTAACGACTTATCAGTTAGACACACTAATGCAGACCTGGTTCGCTAAGACCACCGCTCTGATACCAACTGAAGCAACCCATCCTAATCCATAAGGACAAATACATTACATTTGGTTACATCGCGAGGTACTTGACCTCTATATGATACATTTTACAAACATTGCAATTGTTTTTAAAAGACACACTTTCATTACAATGACAGTGGACGACATGCATACCATTTCATAATATATCCAACTATAATTAACTTAGTAAAAATCTTGATGAACTCGATGACTCGAATGCAACGTCTTTTGAAATATGTCATGAATGACTCCAAGTAATATCTCTAATATGAGCAAAAGCACAACGGAAGATTTCTTTCATACCTGAGAATAAACATGCTTTAAAGTGTCAACCAAAAGGTTGGTGAGTTCATTAGTTTAACATAAATAATCATTTCCATCATTTTAATAGACCACAAGAATTTCATTTCCAGTTCTCATAAATATACGTCCCATGCATAGAGACAAAAAGCATTCATATAGTGAACACCTGGTAACCGACATTAACAAGATGCATATGAGAATATCCCCTATCATTTCGGGAAATCCTTCAGACATGATAAAAATGAATTCGAAGTACTAAAGCATCCGGTACTTTGGATGGAGTTCGTTAGGCCCAATAGATCTATCTTTAGGATTCGCGTCAATTAGTAGATCGGTTTACTAATACTTAGGTTACCAAGCAAAAGGGGCATATTCGGCTTCGATCATTCACCCATATAATGTAGTTTCAATTACTTGTGTTTATTTCGTAAAACATTTATAAAAATTGCGCATGTATTCTCAGCCCAAAAATATAAAGGGTAAAAAGGCAAATGAAACTCACCTAATGTATTTTGTAGAAAAAATACATATGACGACATTGAAAAAAAGTAGGGTTGGCCTCGGATTCACGAACCTATATCATTTGTATATTTATTAAAGTATGTAATGGAAATCACATAATTTCATTTATTAGTATTTGTTATTTATATACTTTTTAGTTATATAGAATTCATTCTAAATTCCATTAAAACATTTACCTATATTATATCTTACTTTATATGTTATATATATATTTATTTTATATATATATATATATATTTAAAATGATTAATATCTATATATTTAGTTGTATCAATATATCTTTATATATAATATGATCAGTAATATATCTAAAATCATTAGTTGGTTATATGTAAGTATTTATATAAATACTACTAATATGTTTGATATATTGTATATGAAATATTAATGTACTTTTAGTATATGTAAAAAGTATATTTTATGTAGAAAATATTTATCTGTTAAAAAAAATGATAGTTTTGATAATAATGAATTACTCAATAATAATAATAATAATTTTATTGATAATGATAATACTAATAATAGTTAATCGACCCAAATAAATGGGTTTGGCCTTTGGTTTAATAACAAAAGAAATGGTACAACAGCCCTGGTCCCTTGATTTTCATCATTCATCATTAATCTTACTAACTTTACTGTACGCATCATCATATTATTGTTATTCACGTCACTTTCCATAAAAAGATATAGAGCACTTCCTTAAAGCAATTCATGGTTGGTCACCTAATCTATATCTTAAACCTAATTATCCTAATTTTGGTCCAATCAACTTTACGGCCAAAAAAAAAATAAAAGATTTCTTGCTGGTCCGTCTCCTATTATTTAACATGAGCTCTACAACACTTTATCTTATTTAATTGTTATTACTCCAACTTGATTTACATCTCCCCATGTCCTTTTTCCTAAATCCAGCTTGTAGTTGCTATAAAGAAATTTGGTGCCCCACTACTAATCAAATAATTCCATGTATCGTAAACTTTTAACAATAAAAGAAAGCAAGTGGGGGAGTGAAGTTGTTGGCCCCGAATTATACGCGTATAATAAGGTGTTTATAATTTGTGGCTGAAGCATAAACCATAATTATCTTCTCAACTTTATCATCAACTAACAAGTGGGTTCGTTTGATATATAATTTGTACCAGAAGATGTCGACCATTTATGTAAAGTGTCCCACTTGCATATCATTGATTTGATAAAGTGTTATATATTAGTTTTCCATACATAATGTGATAGAACCTTAAGTGTGGTGTATTCACTTGTTTCATCATCTTCATTGTGAAGAAACAATAACGAGGTAGTAGCGGTATCTCAGCAGGTTTGTAGGTGATTTGAAATTGAAATAGCAGTGGAAATTTGTAACGTGCAGGTGGTGGTTTGTGAAGTTTTATCGGATGGAAACAGAGAGTGGTAGCAGCAGTCCTTTTTGGTGTGGAGGACGAGCAGTGGGTGTTGGTGATGGTGGTTGAAGACAAAACATAAAATGATATTTGGTGTTGTAGAAGGTGGCTCAACTGTGAGGGTGTACGTTCTTAGGTGGTGATCGAAGGGTGATAGGTTTGTGCATCGAACAGGGAACAAAAATTGTGCATGTGAGTTCTTGGTGGTTTTGTTGTGGTTTGACGACAACAAGTAGTATGTTAAAGAGAAGCAATAGTTTAATGGTGTTGTGAGTGTTGGTTTCGAAAATAGAAAAATAATAAACGGTAACAGTGCTTTAATGATGGTTCGTTTATGCTTAAAGAAAAAGGGAAGGATGATGTGTTGGTGGTGTTATTTATCGTGGAAGAAACAGAAAGTAATTAGAAGTGGGATTGGGTTTGTGGTTATTCAAACAACGGTGAAGGAGTGAAGGTTGATGATTGTCGAAGATGGTACCAGTAGTGACTTCTCAATGGTTACCAGCTATAATTTGTTGTAATTGATAATGAGAGTTTTAACTTGATTTGTTAATCTCACAATTATGAGAAATTCGCTGGTTTTGTAAAGAAAAAGGTATCGACAGAATTAATCAGACATGGAAAAGAAACAAAATAAATAAAAGTAGATAAGGAGGGTTACCAGATTTTGTTCTTGTTGCAATTGATTTGTACGATTTTAATCAATCAGCTACAGCTAGATAACGACTCAAAACAAATCTGATTTCCAAATCTATCTAATCGGTTTTTACTTATTTGATATTTATAAATAATGATTTAATAATTAATAATTATAATTACATTAGTTATAATCCAAAATACTAATATTAATAAATAATTAATATTATTACTGATAATAAATAATAATAATAAAAATATTGATATTAATAATAACAATAGTGGGATTAATAATAATAAGAATAATTCTATTAATGATCATTGTAATACTAATATTAGTATTTGGAATAATAATACTAATAATTATAAAAAGTTTATGAGAATATTATAAATGGTAATTTTAATAAAGTGTATTATTTTTATAGTAATAATCATAATAATAATGATAATGTATAATAATAATATTGATTCTCAAAGATAATACATGGTAATACTAGTAATATCTATTTACATGTTTTAAATTTTTATATCTCTATTGTTAATATTACTATTAATAATAGTATGAGATTGATATAAATAATTATGCTTATCAAATCTCATGTATTTAGGTGTATATATATATATATATATATATATATATATATATATATATATATATAACGAATTGGTAATATCAGTAATTCTGAAATCAATAATAATGAAAATATTATAATAATTATATCTTAACTTATAATTAATTTTAACATGATATTAAATATTATTAATTATGTAATGCTTATTATTATATGATAAGATATTTAATATTTGTATATATATATATATATATGTTAGAACATACTTGTAATATTACTTGTATACAGAATTCATATATATATATATATATATATATATATATATATATATATATATATACATATATATTTACTTGATAATATTTTATTTATTTTGTATAATACTTTACACATTTAATTCAAATGATTAAATGGTATAGTATTCACTCAACTTAATATATGCTCTTAAATTTTATTTACATATTTATTTTCACACACACATATCTATTTACATTTAATTGTTCGTGAATCGTCGAGAATGGTCAAAGGCCAAATGCATTCGTGAAAAATAGTTCAAACATTTAGGAACTCGGTTTAATAGACATTGCTTATTGTGTCGAGATCATATAAAATTAAGTTTAAATTTGGTTGGAAATTCCCGGGTCGTCACAGTACCTACCCGTTAAAGAAATTTCGTCCCGAAATTTGAGTGAGGTGGTCATGGCTAACAATAAAAATGTTTTCATGATGAATATGAGTTGATGAATAGGGTTTTATCATCACCGAGTAATATGGATAAAACAATTCGATTATTCGAAGAGTACTAATGAAGCTATCACAAAATAGTGAAATGAAAGGGTAAAGATTTGTCTTAGTTTTAACAGAGTCGGGGTTGAATTTAGAAAATAAGGTGTGCCTTAATTTTTTTTTTTTTTTTTTGACGTTGTCTTGATTGAATTCCGGAATTCCAGAGATTTAAAGAAAATCTTCGAAATCTAAAAGATTTGATTCTTCGGCGAATAAGGAAATTAAGATATCTATAATTAAATACGGTGATCTGCCTCGATTACTACGTCTGATTTTTCCATTATAAATTAAGCTTTTTTCGTTCCATTATTCTCACCATTCCTATACTTTCTTTCTTAGTTCATACATCTAAAAGATTGTGAAAATGCTTAATCCATTTCTAATCCTTGATGTTTTTCTAATTATCATTTCTGTCATCCCTATTTTCAATCTTTCCACCAGAAAAATCTGTTTACTCCTGCTATTACCTTGGGGTGATACTATTCTTAATTCTACCGTGTCCTTATATCACTATTCATATTAATATCCATGGTTTGTAACCTTCGTGTTGTTATTGGGCTTTATATTCTCTCTTATATTTTGGAGTTTCATGCTCTTGTTTTCTCCTCCCGACTTTAAGTCAAGCGAATAATGATCCAGAATTCGTAGGTATGAAGTTTCAAATGAACATGACTAACGTTCTAAGAGAGAAATTGTAGTAGCACGATCTTGATTGGTTAAATTACCAGACTTCAAGAGGAAAGATAGAATTATCAAGAAATTATGTTCTTGATATGTTTATATATTATGTAGAATGTAAGAGTCGTGTAACATGGCACATGATGACGTTATGGTCTGTGAATCATCACGTTCCATTAGAAACTCAGCATGACTTACTGTAATATAATCACGTTGATCAAGTGTCATTATATTATACTAACTCATGCATCAATTTTCAACACTGCTTCAAAATCATTCTTAATTCAAACTCCAATTTTAAAGAAATTTTGAAACTAAAGTAGTTTCCTTTATAATGTAATATAGATAGCACGAAGAGATAAATAATTTCAGACAAGAATATTTATGAAAATATCTTCAGAAATATCGAAGATATTTATGAGGATATTTTGGAATTTCCAAGTTCGAAGGTTGATGAAGAAAAATTTTCCGCAAGATTTTAACATGATTTCGGAGCAGGATATTCTCTAAAGATTTCAACGGATCCAGAATTACCTGGATTCTTTGAATATAGGGTATGGTCCTTGTATTTGTCCTTGGTCTCCTTCGTGGTTAGCTCAATCCGTTTTCCAGTTCCAACTTTTCTGAGCTTTTCCAACATACTATTTTTTTATCATCAAACTTCCGATGATTAAGGTCATTTACGGTTGTCTACGGTTTCTGCTGCTTCATTCAGCTTTTTCAACATTCAGAGTATTGATTTGCAGACTGGGTGTGTGACGATCGCTCCAAATCCATATGGACAATACGTCATTCATCGATTTCATTGCGAGGTATTTGACCTCTATATGATACGTTTTGTAAACATTGCATTCTTTTGAAAAGGCATACCATAAATGTATATTCAAATCAAAGGTTTTCGACATCTGATGATTTCTACATATAGACAATCACCGTAATAATAGTTTACAATAGTACTTTCGTTGACAATGCAGTCTAAATAAGATACACGGTGATGATTTGGTGAATGCAACATTTTCTTGAAAAATATGCCATATAAGACTCCATGCACATAGCTTGTCTATCATATAAGCAAACAGTGGAAGACTTCTAGGGAACCTGAGAATAAATATGTTAACAAGTGTCAACACAAAGGTTGGTGAGTTCATAGTTTGTATGTTTCACATAATCTGTATATAAAGATGGATCACAAGATTTCAGTTGTTCAATCCAGAAACGTTTATCAAAATATTCTACGAAATTGAGCACCCTGGTAACTAAACTTAATGTATATATAATTTGTACCCTTTGTATAATCATCTTAATAATACACGCAAACCAACGTGTACGCTTCTCAAATAGCATACGTCCATTAAAAGGCTAGTGCTCTAGCTCGGATGGGGATATCAAGCCCTATGGATCCATATACTACTACTCGCGCCCACCAGTTCTTATAACTGGCAGTTAACAGTTACCAAAGCTAAGGGATTTTTGGTTCAAACTCAGTGTAGAATTTAGTATGTACTTGTATCCATTGTGTTTAAAATAAAGTGCATGTATTCTCAGCCTAAAAATATATATTGCAAAAGTAATTAAAAGGGGATCAATGAAACTCACCTTAGCAGCATATAAAGTCGTTCACCAAAATGTGATCGAAACTCGAATTACCAAATAACCGTAGATCTCAACCTAGAGAACATATGTTGGTCAATAAATGTCTATCAAGCTAGGTTAGGTCATAGTGTATAACAATCCTAATGCTCGAGATCGACATACAAAAGTTATCCAAAGTCGTTTCAAAAAGTCAATTTTAACAATAATTCAACAAAACGAGACGTGCCTTATATATGGATTCATTTTCTTGGCTGGTAATATTCAAAAATCCAATTTATCATTCTTACAAACAAGTTCAAAAGCAATTTCAATCATAATTCAGTTGATCATATCTTTTAATTCGTTCACCGAAATTACGCGATTTCTAAATGAAAAGTTATTGATTTTTCGCCAGCTTTCCAAAAACATGCATATCATATACCTTTTATAAGTAATATATGTATTTACTTCGTGATTCATCATAACTGTTTAACGACAAAATTTAGCATACAAGCATGCATAAATATATATACTCGAGCACTAGACATGGATACACAATTAATGTATAAAAGATAAAATATGAGTGCTTACGTATCAATATTGAGATTCAATATTGTAGGAAAGTACGTAGACGCAACAGAGATGATAAACACTATATTTGATTCACAAATATACCCTCGAACATTGCCCATAACCTCCTTGGCAATAACCCATAATTTCCTTAGCTCTATCCCGCTCAAAAACCCATTTTGAAGGTGACACGCTCATAACCTCGTCGTAGTATTTTAGGTATATATACTACTAATAATAATATTATAATAAGATTAATAATAATAATATTAATCTTAATAATAATAATAATAATAATAATAATAATATAAAAAAATAATAATACAGAGAAATGAATCGAGCTTTTATAGTATGTGGCCTGCTACAGTACCTCATGCGATCGCATGAGTTTTCAGTGTTTTTGCCATGCGATCGCATGGCCGCCTTATCCGTTTTTGTTTGCTAGTTCGTTGACATCAAATAGTGTACTGTAGCAAATAGTGTTACTGTAGCAATAGTGTTTACTGTAGCAAATAGTGTTACTGTAGCAAATAGTGTTTACTGTAGCAAATCACCGTAGCAAAGTCGTTTTCACTGTAGCACTGTAGCAAAATACGTTTCACTGTAGAAAATAGTGTTTTACTGTAGCAAATAGTGTTTTACTGTAGCAAAGTCATTTTACTGTAGCAAATAGTGTTTTACTGTAGGAAAGTCGTTTTTACTTGTACATATATATATACATACATACATATAATTGTTCATGAATCGTCGAGAGCAGTCAAATGTAATGAAACAGTTCTAAAATTTTGAGATTCAACTTCATAGACTTTGCTTAACGTGTCGAAAACGTTAAATCATTTAAAGATAAAGTTTAAATTTGGTCAAAAATTTCCGGGTTGTCACAGTACCTACCCGTTAAAGAAATTTCGTCCCGAAATTTGAGTGAGGTCGCCATGGCTGACAATAAAAATGTTTTCATGACGAATATGAGTTGGTAAATAGAATTTTATCACCATTGAATAATACGGATAAAACAATCCGATTACTCGAAGCGTATGTGAGAAGTTATCGTAATAGAGTGAAATGGAGAATAGAGATTCGTCTTATCTCTTGATGTAGTAACGATTGATTTTCGAAATTTAAGGAATAGAAAATCTTCATAATTTAAATAAGATTTGATTCTTCGAAATTTAAGGAAATTAGGATTTCCTTTGATTAAATGCGTAATCTGCCTCGATTACTATGTCTGATATTTTGCTATAAATTAACCTCTTCCGTTTCATTTATTCTCACCACTCCTATAATCTTTTTTCTTATTTCATACTTACAAAAGATTTGTGAAAATGCTTCATCCAGTTCTGATTCTTGATATTTTCTTGGCTATCATATCATTCATTCTTCTTTTTCATCTGCCACCAGAGGAAGTTATTTTCTTCTACCATTACCTTGGGGTTATAGTGTTTTTCATTCTCCCGTATCTTTATATTGCTATACGCATTGATATACACGGGTTTGTAATTTCGGGGTTGTTATCGGGCTTTATATTCTCCATTATATTTCGGAGCTTCATGCTTTCGTTTTCTCTTCTCGACCTTAAGTCAAGCGGATAATGGTCCAGAATTCGTAGGTATGAAGTTTCAGATGAACATTACTAATGTTCTAAGAAAGAAATGGTAATAGTACAATCTGACTTGTCAAATTACCAGAATACCTCGAAAAAGACCGAATCATTAAGAAAATATTTTCTTGATATTTTTAGAGATTATATAGAATGAAAGAGTTATGTAACATGGTTCATGATGAGGGTATGATCTGTGAACCTTTATCACGTTCCATTAGAAACTCAGCATGACTTGCTGTAATATAATCACGTTGATCAAGTGTCATTATATTATACTAATTCATGCTTCAGTTCCCAACACTACTTCAAAAACATTCGTATTTTAAATTCGAATTTTTTCAGAATTTAGAAACTAAAACAGTTTCTTTTATGATATAACACAGATAGTGTGAAGAGATAAATAATCTCGGACAATGATAGTTATGAAGATATCTTCAGAAATATCGAAGATATTTATAATGAAAGATATGATAATATCTTAGAATTTCTAATATCAACGGATGGTGAAGAAGATTTGTCTGTGAAGGTTTAGAGTAAGGAGCAAGGTATTCGTTAATAACTTCAGCAGACACTGAATCATTTGGATTCTTTGAAGGTAGGTTTAGTCTTTGTGATTTATCCACAGCCTCCTTCATACTTTGCTCAATCCATTTTCCAGTTCCAAACCTTCTCTTTTTCTCAGCTTTACCACCATACTATTCTTTATCATTAAACTTTTGACTGTTAAGGTCATTTGTAGTTTTTGCTGCTTCATCAACATTTTTTCAAAATTCGAAGAACTAGTTTCGAAGTTTGGGGTGTTTTTCGGAAACTTCACATTCGAAGTATGTAAGTCCAGGAGGTAGACGTTATATGTACACATATAACTGTTAGCGTAGACGTGCTACAAGATTTCAAAATACTGATTGCTAATTCCCGATAGTTGGTATGGCAATTGCTGTTACAAGATGTGGATGAGTACATGATACGGTTTCAATGAGTATAAGGATTTTTCGAAAGGTCAAAGATCAATGAAGTTGTTGGTAAATTTACTGCTAATGTGGTGGAACATGAAAGGTTCCCCAGTAACGAAAACGTATATGCCAAAATTACAAGTCTGAAAGGTCGTCGTTGACTGGTTGAATGGTTGATAATACGGGATACTTTGAAAAGGAATTGCAAGGTTATTTTCAGTAATAACAATGCTAAAGGATCTTTCACATTTTTGAAGTCAAAGTATAGCATTGAAAGATGTAGAGATCTAAGAATGATGTCACTGGTTCAGAGTTATGGCTTGGATTCTGATCCGTCGATATCAGAATATGTGATTGAATTTGTATGAAATAATTGTGTATCATTGTGAAGATAGTGAGTATAGTTAATGATTTTTGAATCAAAATTGAAGAATGTACAGTGTAATATATTAATTGTGAACTTAAATATTTCTCGAGTAGTACCTACCCGTTAAAGATTTCACAATTAATACTTTGTACAAAAGAATTTTTATTACCGTCTTTATGAAAATATATGTATGTATATTTTTTTCAAATCTAATACAGATTTAATGAGTTAATATCATATTAAGCTCATTTGATTTTCGACTTGACTTAGAAATGATTAATCTCTAAAACATTAAAGATTACATAATCTTTATGGAGTATTTCGCTAATGTAATCGATACTTCATTATTTATTCTTATTTCTCGGTGAAGGATGTTGATGCTTGTGGAATCTTTGTGAACCTTACTGTAGTGACCCAAAATTTTCCATGTTTATATATATTAATTGAGATTGATATTTACATGATTAAATGTTTCCAACATGTTAAGCAATCAAACTTGTTAAGACTTGATTAATTGAAATATGTTTCATATAGACAATTGACCACCCAAGTTGACCGGCGATTCACGAACGTTAAAACTTGTAAAAATGACATGACGATATATATATGGATATACATATGGTTAACATGAGATTATGATAAGTAAGTATCTCCATAAGTATATTAACAATGAGTTATATACATATAAACAAGACTACTAACTTAAGGATTTCGAAACGAGACATATATGTAATGATTATCGTTGTAACGACATTTAAATGTATATATATCATATTAAGATATATTAATATATCATAATATCATGATAATATAATAATTTAACATCTCATTAGATATAATAAACAATGGGTTAACAACATTAATTGAGATCGTTAACTTAAAGGTTTCAAAACAACACTTACATGTAACGACTGACGATGACTTAACGACTCAGTTAAAATGTATATACATGTAGTGTATTTAGATGTATTAAAATACTTTTGGAAGACTTCAAGACATATATCAAAACACTCATACTTAACGAAAATGGTTACAGTTACTTTTCCATTCTTTTCTTTCATCAAGAATTCTAGTCGTATTCTTACCCGTATTATACACAGCTTCAAAACGTACTTACTATGAGTATATACCAATAGGAACTAGCATGGGATTCCACTCTTGATTATGTCATGTATGACTAATCAATTTTAACTTCTACCATGAGCTAGTCAACTAACTAGAACTCCTTTTAACCCCACTCACCACTCACCAATTACCACTCATCATTCACTCCATTTCACTTCCAATTCTCTTTCTAATTCTCTCTCAACACATACACACTATTATGAACGTATTTTTTCAGTACTTAATCATCATCTTCATCAAAAATCACTTCAAGAATCAAGCTATAATCATCATAGGAAGAATACTTCAAGAACACTTCAAAAATCCCTTCAAGTTTACTAATTTACTTCCAAGCTTTCTAATCCATTCCAAGTAATCATATAAGATCAAGAAACCTTTGTTATATACAGTAGGTTATCTTTCTTATTCAAGGTAATATTCATATTCAAACTTTGATTCAATTTCTATAACTATAAACTATCTTAATCGAGTAAAAATCTTACTTGAACTTGTTTTTGTGTCATGATCCTACTTCAAGAACTTTCAAGCCATCCAAGATCCTTTGAAGCTAGATCATTTTTTGTCACTTCCAGTAGGTTTACCTACTAAACTTGAGGTAGTAATGATGTTCATAACATCATTCGATTCATATATATAAAACTATCTTATTCGAAGGTTTAAACTAGTAATCACTAGAACATAGTTTAGTTAATTCTAAACTTGTTCGCGAACAAAAGTTAATCCTTCTAACTTGACTTTTAAAATTAACTACACACATGTTCTATATCTATATGATATGCTAACTTAATGATTTAAAACCTGGAAACACGAAAAACACCGTAAAACCGGATTTACGCCGTCATAGTAACACCGCGGGCTGTTTTGGGTTAGTTAATTAAAAACTATGATAAACTTTGATTTAAAAGTTGTTATTCTGAGAAAATGATTTTTATTATGAACATGAAACTATATCCAAAAATTATGGTTAAACTCAAAGTGGAAGTATGTTTTCTAAAATGGTCATCTAGATGTCGTTCTTTCGACTGAAATGACTACCTTTACAAAAATGACTTGTAACTTATTTTTCCGACTATAAACCTATACTTTTCTGTTTAGATTCATAAAATAGAGTTCAATATGAAACCATAGCAATTTTATTCACTCAAAACGGATTTAAAATGAAGAAGTTATGGGTAAAACAAGATTGGATAATTTTTCTCATTTTAGCTACGTGAAAATTGGTAACAAATCTATTCCAACCATAACTTAATCAACTTGTATTGTATATTATGTAATCTTGAGATACCATAGACACGTATACAATGTTTTGACCTATCATGTCGACACATCTATATATATTTCGGAACAACCATAGACACTCTATATGTGAATGTTGGAGTTAGCTATACAGGGTTGAGGTTGATTCCAAAATATATATAGTTTGAGTTGTGATCAATACTGAGATACATATACACTGGGTCGTGGATTGATTCAAGATAATATTTAACGATTTATTTCTGTACATCTAACTGTGGACAACTAGTTGTAGGTTACTAACGAGGACAGCTGACTTAATAAACTTAAAACATCAAAATATATTAAAAGTGTTGTAAATATATTTTAAACATACTTTGATATATATGTATATATTGTTATAGGTTCGTGAATCAAATAGTGGCCAAGTCTTACTTCCCGAAGAAGTAAAAATCTGTGAAAGTGAGTTATAGTCCCACTTTTAAAATCTAATATTTTTGGGATGAGAATACATGCAGGTTTTACAAATGATTTACAAAATAGACACAAGTACGTGAAACTACATTCTATGGTTGAATTATCGAAATCGAATATGCCCTTTTTTATTAAGTCTGGTAATCTAAGAATTAGGGAACAGACACCTTAATTGACGCGAATCCTAAAGATAGATCTATTGGGCCTAACAAACCCCATCCAAAGTACCGGATGCTTTAGTACTTCGAAATTTATATCATATCCGAAGGGTGTCCCGGAATGATGGGGATATTCTTATATATATGCATCTTGTTAATGTCGGTTACCAGGTGTTCACCATATGAATGATTTTTATCTCTATGTATGGGATGTGTATTGAAATATGAAATCTTGTGGTCTATTGTTACGATTTGATATATATAGGTTAAACCTATAACTCACCAACATTTTTGTTGACGTTTAAAGCATGTTTATTCTCAGGTGAATACTAAGAGCTTCCGCTGTTGCATACTAAAATAAGGACAAGATTTGGAGTCCATGTTTGTATGATATTGTGTAAAAACTGCATTCAAGAAACTGATTTCGATGTAACATATTTGTATTGTAAACCATTATGTAATGGTCGTGTGTAAACAGGATATTTTAGATTATCATTATTTGATAATCTACGTAAAGCTTTTTAAACCTTTATTTATGAAATAAAGGTTATGGTTTGTTTTAAAAATGAATGCAGTCTTTGAAAAACGTCTCATATAGAGGTCAAAACCTCGCAACGAAATCAATTAATATGGAACGTTTTTAATCAATAAGAACGGGACATTTCAATTGGTATCAGAGCATTGGTCTTAGAGAACCAGAAAATTTGCATTATTGTGTCTTATCGAGTTTGTTAGGATGCATTAGTGAGTCTGGACTTCGATCGTGTTTTCTTTAAAAATGATTGCTTGACATTTTTGTTGGAAACTATATATTTTTAACATATGAATATTATGTGATATATTAATCTCTTAACGTGTTTGATATTATGTGATAGATGTCTACCTCTAGAACAAGTCCCATTGACTCACCTAATAATAATGAAGAGTCAAATGTAAATTGGAATGATTCGTGGACTGATTCACAAGTTCCAGAAGAGGAACCGGAAGAAGAGTCGGAACCGGAAGAAGAATCGGAACCGGAAGAAGAATCGGAACCGGAAGAAGAAATAGAACCGGTGGGGGAAATAATAAAACGGTTAAGTAAAAGAGAATCCTCAACCAACCGACCAAGGTTAATTATGGTCAATGGTGTTTCCGCCAAGGAAGCAAAATATTGGGAGGATTACCAATTCTCCGATGAATCGGATTCCGACGAGAATTCCGATGATGTTATAGAAATTACCCCAACTGAATTTAAAAAGGCAAAAGAAAATAATAAGGGAAAGGGCATAAAAATAGAGAAATCTAATTCCAACCCCGATGAACTTTATATGTATCGTCAACCCCCGAAGTCCTTAAGTTGTAACAATGACCCGGGAACCTCTAAACCACCAGGTTTTTCTAAACCAATGTGGATAACGACGGCTCGTATTAGGGGAACATCATATATCCCTAGAAACTTGGCAAAACGAACCAAAACTGAAGAAGAAAAAACAAGCGAGTCGGAATAAGATAGTTGTATTCGTGTGGTGTAATATAAGTAATATAGTGTGCTTATGCTTTATGATATATGTAAAAATTGCTTGTATTAATAAGTATTTTTTTTATGAATCTAACTCTTGTCTATTTTACAGTATAAAAACACAAAATGGATAGACAACCCAATATTTTAAGAGACCTACCCGGAGACATGATTGATGAAATCTTGTCTAGAGTCGGTCAGAATTCTTCGGCACAACTATTTAAGGCGAGATCAGTTTGTAAGACATTCGAAGAACGTTCCAAGAATGCCTTGGTTTATAAAAGGCTTTCGTTCCAAAGATGGGGGATATCACATTGGGAAATCCATAAGTTACGATGTGTTTACTTTGACGCATATATTGCGGGGAACCCAAATGCTATTTTACGCAACGGGTTAAGAAATTATTTTGACTCAGTATATCCGAATATAGGACTTCGTGATTTAGAAAAAGCGGCTAACATGCAACATAAAGAAGCATGTTATGCTTACGGGTTAGTAATGTTCGCTTCTCACCAAAGTGAGAACAAGAACATCGGGCTACAACTATTAAACAAAACGTTCCCACAAGTGACGGAGTCGGTAATTGGGGTAAGAAATGAGGTTTTTAGGTTATTACGAGACTGTTGGTCATTATGTAACCCTCGTCCCTTTGACGACGTTACAACACGCTGTCTTATCAACGGCCATAACGGTTATGTTCCACAAGACCAAGGATGGGAAGTAGTCCTAGTAAAACCAGAATGCATGACTTGTTTCTGGACGTATGAATTACGTGTCTTTATTGCCTTTGCTGAACGACTTGTGTACTAGCTAGAATTATCTTCACAACTATCTTGTATCAAAGTTATTGTGTGCTATATTTCATGCTTTATGTAAAATAAGCGGTATTGTAAGTTTGTAAAATATTGTATAAAAGTTAGAACGCGAAATATTATTACAATCAGTTTTTCATATAGAATTGTAGTAGTTGAATTGTATATTAGCTACTAAGTATGAACTTAACGGGTAGGTACTACCCGAATTTAAACTTATAAAACGCTAATATGAAGAAAAAGCTTTTATAAATGAGTTCATATTATGCTACGAAATACTATTAACTACTCTTAATATTCTGTATGATTAACTTGTTCCATTTGACTATTTTGAAGGAAATGGCACCGACTACTCGACACACCGTGAATATGAATGAAGAGGAATTCCGTACTTTTCTAGCTTCAAACATAGCCGCAGTACAGGCTGCATTACATACCAACAATAACCTTGGATCTGGCAGTACAGGAAATCGTGTAGGATGCACCTACAAAGAATTCACTGCCTGCAAACCTTTGGAATTTGATGGAACCGAAGGACCGATCGGATTGAAACGATGGACCGAGAAGGTCGAATCGGTGTTTGCCATAAGTAAGTGTACTGAAGAGGACAAAGTGAAGTACGCTACGCATACCTTCACAGGTTCTGCGTTAACATGGTGGAATACCTATCTAGAGCAAGTGGGACAAGATGATGCGTACGCACTACCGTGGTCAGCATTCAAGCACTTGATGAACGAGAAGTACCGTCCCAGAACCGAGGTCAATAAGCTCAAGACAGAACTTAGAGGGTTACGAACCCAAGGATTTGATATTACCACGTACGAAAGACGATTCACAGAATTGTGCCTATTGTGTCCGGGAGCATTCGAAGATGAGGAAGAGAAGATCGACGCGTTTGTGAAAGGATTACCGGAAAGAATCCAAGAAGATATAAGTTCACACGAGCCCGCCTCCATACAACAGGCATGTAGAATGGCTCACAAACTAGTGAACCAGATTGAAGAAAGAATTAAAGAACAGACTGCTGAAGAGGCCAATGTGAAGCAAGTCAAAAGAAAGTGGGAGGAAAACGGTGATAAGAATCACCAATACAACAACAACAGCAATTACAACAATAATCGCAACAATTATCCCAACAATCGCAACATCAATCGCAACTACAACAAACGGCCCAACAACAACAACAACAACAACAACAACAACAACAACAACAACTACAACAATCATCCCAACAACAATAATAACCGCAACAACAACAACAACAACAATCAGAAGCAGCTATGCCAAAGGTGTGAAAAGTATCACTCGGGGTTCTGCACCAAATTTTGCAACAAGTGTAAAAGAAATGGTCATAGCGCGGCGAAGTGTGAGGTCTACGGACCAGGGGTTAATAGAACGAAAGGAACAAATGGTGTCGGAACGAGTAACGGAGGAGCAAGTAGTGTCGGAGCAAGTTATGCCAATGTAGTTTGTTATAAATGTGGAAAACCGGGCCACATTATTAGAAATTGCCCGAAACAGGAGAACACGAATGGACAAGGCCGCGGAAGAGTTTTCAATATTAATGCGGCAGAGGCACAGGAAGACCCGGAGCTTGTTACGGGTACGTTTCTTATTGACAATAAATCTGCTTACGTTTTATTTGATTCGGGTGCGGATAGAAGCTATATGAGTAGAGATTTTTGTGCTAAATTAAGTTGTCCATTGACGCCTTTGGATAGTAAATTTTTACTCGAATTAGCAAATGGTAAATTAATTTCAGCAGATAATATATGTCGGAATCGAGAAATTAAACTGGTTAGCGAAACATTTAAGATTGATTTGATACCAGTAGAGTTATGGAGTTTTGATGTGATAATCGGTATGGACTGGTTGAAAGAAGTGAAAGCAGAGATCGTTTGTTACAAAAATGCAATTCGCATTATACGAGAAAAAGGAAAACCCTTAATGGTGTACGGAGAAAAGGGCAACACCAAGCTACATATTATTAGTAATTTGAAGGCACAAAAACTAATAAGAAAAGGTTGCTATGCTGTTCTAGCACACGTCGAGAAAGTACAAACTGAAGAAAAGAGCATCAATGATGTTCCCATTGCAAAAGAATTTCCCGATCTATTTCCGAAAGAATTACCAGGATTACCCCCACAGCGATCCGTTGAATTTCAAATAGATCTTGTACCAGGAGCTGCACCAATAGCTCGTGCTCCTTACAGACTCGCACCCAGCGAGATGAAAGAACTGCAAAGCCAATTACAAGAACTTTTAGAGCGTGGTTTCATTCGACCAAGCACATCACCGTGGGGAGCTCCAATTTTGTTTGTCAAGAAGAAAGATGGTACATTCAGGTTGTGTATCGACTACCGAGAGTTGAACAAACTTACCATCAAGAACCGCTACCCACTACCGAGAATCGACGACTTATTTGATCAACTGCAAGGCTCGTCTGTTTATTCAAAGATTGACTTACGATCCGGGTATCATCAAATGCGGGTGAAAGAAGATGATATTCCAAAGACTGCTTTCAGAACATGTTACGGTCATTACGAGTTTATGGTCATGCCATTTGGTTTAACTAATGCACCAGCTATGTTCATGGACCTTATGAACCGAGTGTGTGGACCATACCTTGACAAGTTTGTCATTGTTTTCATTGATGACATACTTATTTACTTAAAGAATGACCAAGAACACGGTGAACATTTGAGAAAGGTGTTAAAAGTATTGAGGAAGGAAGAATTGTACGCTAAGTTTTCAAAGTGTGCATTTTAGTTGGAAGAAGTTCAATTCCTCGGTCACATAGTGAACAAAGAAGGTATTAAGGTGGATCCGGCAAAGATAGAAACTGTTGAAAAGTGGGAAACCCCGAAAACTCCGAAACACATACGCCAGTTTTTAGGACTAGCTGGTTACTACAGAAGGTTCATCCAAGACTTTTCCAGAATAGCAAAACCCTTGACTGCATTAACGCATAAAGGGAAGAAATTTGAATGGAATGATGAACAAGAGAAAGCGTTTCAGTTATTGAAGAAAAAGCTAACTACGGCACCTATATTGTCATTGCCTGAAGGGAATGATGATTTTGTGATTTATTGTGACGCATCAAAGTAAGGTCTCGGTTGTGTATTAATGCAACGAACGAAGGTGATTGCTTATGCATCTAGACAATTGAAGATTCACGAACAAAATTATACGACGCATGATTTGGAATTAGGCGCGGTTGTTTTTGCATTAAAGACTTGAAGGCACTACTTATATGGGGTCAAAAGTATTATATATACTGACCACAAAAGTCTTCAACACATATTTAATCAGAAACAACTGAATATGAGGCAGCGTAGGTGGATTGAATTATTGAATGATTACGACTTTGAGATTCGTTACCACCCGGGGAAGGCAAATGTGGTAGCCGATGCCTTGAGCAGGAAGGACAGAGAACCCATTCGAGTAAAATCTATGAATATAATGATTCATAATAACCTTACTACTCAAATAAAGGAGGCGCAACAAGGAGTTTTAAAAGAGGGAAATTTAAAGGATGAAATACCCAAAGGATCGGAGAAACATCTTAATATTCGGGAAGACGGAACCCGGTATAGGGCTGAAAGGATTTGGGTATCAAAATTTGGAGATATGAGAGAAATGGTACTTAGAGAAGCTCATAAAACCAGATACTCAATACATCCTGGAACGGGGAAGATGTACAAGGATCTCAGGAAATATTTTTGGTGGCCGGGTATGAAAGCCGATGTTGCTAAATACGTAGGAGAATGTTTGACGTGTTCTAAGGTCAAAGCTGAGCATCAGAAACCATCAGGTCTACTTCAACAACCCGAAATCCCGGAATGGAAATGGGAAAACATTACCATGGATTTCATCACTAAATTGCCAAGGACTGCAAGTGGTTTTGATACTATTTGGGTAATAGTTGATCGTCTCACCAAATCAGCACATTTCCTGCCAATAAGAGAAGATGACAAGATGGAGAAGTTAGCACGACTGTATTTGAAGGAAGTCATCTCCAGACATGGAATACCAATCTCTATTATCTCTGATAGGGATGGCAGATTTATTTCAAGATTCTGGCAGACATTACAGCAAGCATTAGGAACTCGTCTAGACATGAGTACTGCCTATCATCCACAAACTGATGGGCAGAGTGAAAGAACGATACAAATTCTTGAAGACATGCTACGAGCATGTGTTATTGATTTTGGAAACAGTTGGGATCGACATCTACCATTAGCAGAATTTTCCTACAACAACAGCTACCATTCAAGCATTGAGATGGCGCCGTTTGAAGCACTTTATGGTAGAAAGTGCAGGTCTTCGATTTGTTGGAGTGAAGTGGGGGATAGACAGATTACGGGTCCAGAAATTATACAAGAAACTACCGAGAAGATCATCCAAATTCAACAACGGTTGAAAACCGCCCAAAGTCGACAAAAGAGCTACGCTGACATTAAAAGAAAAGATATAGAATTTGAAATTGGAGAGATGGTCATGCTTAAAGTTGCACCTTGGAAAGGCGTTGTTCGATTTGGTAAACGAGGGAAATTAAATCCAAGGTATATTGGACCATTCAAGATTATTGATCGTGTCGGACCAGTAGCTTACCGACTTGAGTTACCTCAACAACTCGCGGCTGTACATAACACTTTCCATGTCTCGAATTTGAAGAAATATTTTGCTAAAGAAGATCTCACTATTCCGTTAGATGAAATCCAAATCAACGAAAAACTCCAATTCATCGAAGAACCCGTCGAAATAATGGATCGTGAGGTTAAAAGACTTAAGCAAAACAAGATACCAATTGTTAAGGTTCGATGGAATGCTCGTAGAGGACCCGAGTTCACCTGGGAGCATGAAGATCAGATGAAGAAGAAATACCCGCATCTATTTCCAGAAGATTCGTCAACACCTTCAACAGCTTAAAATTTCGGGACGAAATTTATTTAACAGGTAGGTACTGTAGTGACCCGAACTTTTCCATGTTTATATGTATTAATTGAGATTGATATTTACATGATTAAATGTTTCCAACATGTTAAGCAATCAAACTTGTTAAGACTTGATTAATTGAAATATGTTTCATATAGACAATTGACCACCCAAGTTGACCGGCGATTCACGAACGTTAAAACTTGTAAAAATGACATGACGATATATATATGGATATACATATGGTTAACATGAGATTATGATAAGTAAGTATCTCCATAAGTATATTAACAATGAGTTATATACATATAAACAAGACTACTAACTTAAGGATTTCGAAACGAGACATATATGTAACGATTATCGTTGTAACGACATTTAAATGTATATATATCATATTAAGATATATTAATATATCATAATATCATGATAATATAATAATTTAACATCTCATTAGATATAATAAACAATGGGTTAACAACATTAATTGAGATCGTTAACTTAAAGGTTTCAAAACAACACTTACATGTAACGACTAACGATGACTTAACGACTCAGTTAAAATGTATATACATGTAGTGTATTTAGATGTATTAAAATACTTTTGGAAGACTTCAAGACATATATCAAAACACTCATACTTAACGAAAATGGTTACAGTTACTTTTCCATTCTTTTCTTTCATCAAGAATTCTAGTCGTATTCTTACCCGTATTAAGAAAATATTTTCATGATATTTTTAGAGATTATATAGAATGAAAGAGTTATGTAACATGGTTCATGATGAGGGTATGATCTGTGAACCTTTATCACGTTCCATTAGAAACTCAGCATGACTTGCTGTAATATAATCACGTTGATCAAGTGTCATTATATTATACTAATTCATGCTTCAGTTCCCAACACTACTTCAAAAACATTCGTATTTTAAATTCGAATTTTTTCAGAATTTAGAAACTAAAACAGTTTCTTTTATGATATAACACAGATAGTGTGAAGAGATAAATAATCTCGGACAATGATAGTTATGAAGATATCTTCAGAAATATCGAAGATATTTATAATGAAAGATATGATAATATCTTAGAATTTCTAATATCAACGGATGGTGAAGAAGATTTGTCTGTGAAGGTTTAGAGTAAGGAGCAAGGTATTCGTTAATAACTTCAGCAGACACTGAATCATTTGGATTCTTTGAAGGTAGGTTTAGTCTTTGTGATTTATCCACAGCCTCCTTCATACTTTGCTCAATCCGTTTTCCAGTTCCAAACCTTCTCTTTTTCTCAGCTTTACCACCATACTATTCTTTATCATTAAACTTTTGACTGTTAAGGTCATTTGTAGTTTTTGCTGCTTCATCAACATTTTTTCAAAATTCGAAGAACTAGTTTCGTAGTTTGGGGTGTTTTTCGGAAACTTCACATTCGAAGTATGTAAGTCCAGGAGGTAGACGTTATATGTACACATATAACTGTTAGCGTAGACGTGCTACAAGATTTCAAAATACTGATTGCTAATTCCCGATAGTTGGTATGGCAATTGCTGTTACAAGATGTGGATGAGTACATGATACGGTTTCAATGAGTATAAGGATTTTTCGAAAGGTCAAAGATCAATGAAGTTGTTGGTAAATTTACTGCTAATGTGGTGGAACATGAAAGGTTCCCCAGTAACGAAAACGTATATGCCAAAATTACAAGTCTGAAAGGTCGTCGTTGACTGGTTGAATGGTTGATAATACGGGATACTTTGAAAAGGAATTGCAAGGTTATTTTCAGTAATAACAATGCTAAAGGATCTTTCACATTTTTGAAGTCAAAGTATAGCATTGAAAGATGTAGAGATCTAAGAATGATGTCACCGGTTCAGAGTTATGGCTTGGATTCTGATCCGTCGATATCAGAATATGTGATTGAATTTGTATGAAATAATTGTGTATCATTGTGAAGATAGTGAGTATAGTTAATGATTTTTGAATCAAAATTGAAGAATGTACAGTGTAATATATTAATTGTGAACTTAAATATTTCTCGAGTAGTACCTACCCGTTAAAGATTTCACAATTAATACTTTGTACAAAAGAATTTTTATTACCGTCTTTATGAAAATATATGTATGTATATTTTTTTCAAATCTAATACAGATTTAATGAGTTAATATCATATTAAGCTCATTTGATTTTCGACTTGACTTAGAAATGATTAATCTCTAAAACATTAAAGATTACATAATCTTTACGGAGTATTTCACTAATGTAATCGATACTTCATTATTTATTCTTATTTCTCGGTGAAGGATGTTGATGCTTGTGGAATCTTTGTGAACCTTACTGTAGTGACCCGAAATTTTCCATGTTTATATATATTAATTGAGATTGATATTTACATGATTAAATGTTTCCAACATGTTAAGCAATCAAACTTGTTAAGACTTGATTAATTGAAATATGTTTCATATAGACAATTGACCACCCAAGTTGACCGGCGATTCACGAACGTTAAAACTTGTAAAAATGACATGACGATATATATATGGATATACATATGGTTAACATGAGATTATGATAAGTAAGTATCTCCATAAGTATATTAACAATGAGTTATATACATATAAACAAGACTACTAACTTAAGGATTTCGAAACGAGACATATATGTAACGATTATCGTTGTAACGACATTTAAATGTATATATATCATATTAAGATATATTAATATATCATAATATCATGATAATATAATAATTTAACATCTCATTAGATATAATAAACAATGGGTTAACAACATTAATTGAGATCGTTAACTTAAAGGTTTCAAAACAACACTTACATGTAACGACTGACGATGACTTAACGACTCAGTTAAAATGTATATACATGTAGTGTATTTAGATGTATTAAAATACTTTTGGAAGACTTCAAGACATATATCAAAACACTCATACTTAACGAAAATGGTTACAGTTACTTTTCCATTCTTTTCTTTCATCAAGAATTCTAGTCGTATTCTTACCCGTATTATACACAGCTTCAAAACGTACTTACTATGAGTATATACCAATAGGAACTAGCATGGGATTCCACTCTTGATTATGTCATGTATGACTAATCAATTTTAACTTCTACCATGAGCTAGTCAACTAACTAGAACTCCTTTTAACCCCACTCACCACTCACCAATTACCACTCATCATTCACTCCATTTCACTTCCAATTCTCTTTCTAATTCTCTCTCAACACACACACACTATTATGAACGTATTTTTCCAGTAGTTAATCATCATCTTCATCAAAAATCACTTCAAGAATCAAGCTATAATCATCATAGGAAGAACACTTCAAGAACACTTCAAAAATCCCTTCAAGTTTACTAATTTACTTCCAAGCTTTCTAATCCATTCCAAGTAATCATCTAAGATCAAGAAACCTTTGTTATATACAGTAGGTTATCTTTCTTATTCAAGGTAATATTCATATTCAAACTTTGATTCAATTTCTATAACTATAAACTATCTTAATTCGAGTAAAAATCTTACTTGAACTTGTTTTTGTGTCATGATCCTACTTCAAGAACTTTCAAGCCATCCAAGATCCTTTGAAGCTAGATCATTTCTTTTCACTTCCAGTAGGTTTACCTACTAAACTTGAGGTAGTAATGATGTTCATAACATCATTCGATTCATATATATAAAACTATCTTATTCGAAGGTTTAAACTCGTAATCACTAGAACATAGTTTAGTTAATTCTAAACTTGTTCGCGAACAAAAGTTAATCCTTCTAACTTGACTTTTAAAATTAACTACACACATGTTCTATATCTATATGATATGCTAACTTAATGATTTAAAACCTGGAAACACGAAAAACACCGTAAAACCGGATTTACGCCGTCGTAGTAACACCGCGGGCTGTTTTGGGTTAGTTAATTAAAAACTATGATAAACTTTGATTTAAAAGTTGTTATTTTGAGAAAATGATTTTTATTATGAACATGAAACTATATCCAAAAATTATGGTTAAACTCAAAGTGGAAGTATGTTTTCTAAAATGGTCATCTAGACGTCGTTCTTTCGACTGAAATGACTACCTTTACAAAAACAACTTGTAACTTATTTTTCCGACTATAAACCTATACTTTTCTGTTTAGATTCATAAAATAGAGTTCAATATTAAACCATAGCAATTTGATTCACTCAAAACGGATTTAAAATGAAGAAGTTATGGGTAAAACAAGATTGGATAATTTTTCTCATTTTAGCTACGTGAAAATTAGTAACAAATCTATTCCAACCATAACTTAATCAACTTGTATTGTATATTATGTAATCTTGAGATACCATAGACACATATACAATGTTTCGACCTATCATGTCGATACATCTATATATATTTCGGAATAACCATAGACACTCTATATGTGAATGTTGGAGTTAGCTATACAGGGTTGAGGTTGATTCCAAAATATATATAGTTTGAGTTATGATCAATACTGAGATACGTATACACTGGGTCGTGGATTGATTCAAGATAATATTTAACGATTTATTTCTGTACATCTAACTGTGGACAACTAGTTGTAGGTTACTAACGAGGACAGCTGACTTAATAAACTTAAAACATCAAAATATATTAAAAGTGTTGTAAATATATTTTAAACATACTTTGATATATATGTATATATTGTTATAGGTTCGTGAATCAACCAGTGGCCAAGTCTTACTTCCCGACGAAGTAAAAATCTGTGAAAGTGAGTTATAGTCCCACTTTTAAAATCTAATATTTTTGGGATGAGAATACATGCAGGTTTTACAAATGATTTACAAAATAGACACAAGTACGTGAAACTACATTCTATGGTTGAATTATCGAAATCGAATATGCCCTTTTTTATTAAGTCTGGTAATCTAAGAATTAGGGAACAGACACCCTAATTGACGCGAATCCTAAAGATAGATCTATTGGGCCTAACAAACCCCATCCAAAGTACCGGATGCTTTAGTACTTCGAAATTTATATCATATCCGAAGGGTGTCCCGGAATGATGGGGATATTCTTATATATATGCATCTTGTTAATGTCGGTTACCAGGTGTTCACCATATGAATGATTTTTATCTCTATGTATGGGATGTGTATTGAAATATGAAATCTTGTGGTCTATTGTTACGATTTGATATATATAGGTTAAACCTATAACTCACCAACATTTTTGTTGACGTTTAAAGCATGTTTATTCTCAGGTGAATACTAAGAGCTTTCGCTGTTGCATACTAAAATAAGGACAAGATTTGGAGTCCATGTTTGTATGATATTGTGTAAAAACTGCATTCAAGAAACTGATTTCGATGTAACATATTTGTATTGTAAACCATTATGTAATGTTCGTGTGTAAACAGGATATTTTAGATTATCATTATTTGATAATCTTAGTAAAGCTTTTTAAACCTTTATTTATGAAATAAAGGTTATGGTTTGTTTTAAAAATGAATGCAGTCTTTGAAAAACGTCTCATATAGAGGTCAAAACCTCGCAACGAAATCAATTAATATAGAACGTTTTTAATCAATAAGAACGGGACATTTCACTTACAAGGCACAGATGATGTTTTCTGGAAAGTTTCGAGTACATCGAAATTGAAAATGTAAAATCAATTATGTAATTGAATAATACACTTGGTTTATTATGAAATGGAATTCATTAAGTTGAAACAGAGATTGTAGTTAACAATGGTTAAGTTGTTAAGGAAGGATGTACATCATTGCATATTAGTAATATGAACTAACCGAGTAGTACCTACCAGTTAAGATTTACACGTAATAGCTTAGTACGAAAAGATTTATTTTGATTTCAAAATTCATATATATTAAATATACATAAAATTTCTTCATGGGAAATAAGTTAATACTTCATCGGTTATTGTTGCTGGTATTTCTTGGTAACTACGATGCGTATGACGTTGATGTTCAAGGTACATATTGTGATGTTGAGGCTTGCGGTGCGGATGTTGTTGGTGGTGGTAATGGTACTGTTGGTGTTGTTGTCGGTGGTACTGTTGATGCCGGAGATTCTGCTGGTGCTTGTAACCTTTGCACCATATTCTCCAAAGCCACTACCCGAGCGCGAAGCTCGTTGACTTCTTCTACTACATCGGGATGATTGGTGGTTCAGACGAGCGGATGAATAAGATCCAGAATTTGAGAGAGTATATGATCATGACGAGATATTCTGGAGATGAGAGAGAAAATGGTATTATGAACAGGTTCGCCGGTAAGTGCTTCAGGTTCTTCGCCAAGAGGGTAATGTGGTGGATGGAAGGGATCGCCTTCTTCTTGTCTCCAATAATTAAGTAGGCTACGAACCCATCCCTAATTCATCCAGAATAGATGATGGCTAATTGGTTGATCCATTCCGGTTACACTGTCTTCGGAATTCAGGTGAATATCCATATCGGAATAGCTGTCAGAGTTTAAGGAATTTGAACTAGATATGGGATCTATCTTGTATAATTAGGGAGATTATTTTTTTTATATAAATTAGATTATAGAATTTAGTTTGGTATTCTTCAATACATAATTTACATATGTATATATAATAACAATTTCCATAAATCACGGAGAAATTTTCGGAAGATGTCAGGAAAAGTTTACAGTAACAGATACGCTAAGATATGAATTTTGTCTATACACTATTCATGCAATCAATGCAGTAAAACTTGTCTAGACTAGGAATGATAAGCAGGTAATTTCCGACAAAAAATGATAAGCAAAACTTTTGACATGCAGACACGGTCGAAGTCCAGACTTACTAATGCATCCTAACAACTATCAGTTAGACACACTCAAGCAAGACCTGGTTCACTAGGACCAACGCTCTGATACCAACTGTGACGATCGCTCCAAATCCATATGGACAATACGTCATTCATCGATTTCATTGCGAGGTATTTGACCTCTATATGATACGTTTTGTAAACATTGCATTCTTTTGAAAAGGCATACCATAAATGTATATTTAAATCAAAGGTTTTCGACATCTGATGATTTCTACATATAGACAATCACCGTAATAATAGTTTACAATAGTACTTCCGTTGACAATGCAGCCAAAATAAGATACATGGTGATGATTTGGTGAATGCAACATTTTCTTGAAAAATATGCCATATAAGACTCCATGCACATAGCTTGTCTATCATATAAGCAAACAGCTGAAGACTTCTAGGGAACCTGAGAATAAACATGCTAACAAGTGTCAACACAAAGGTTGGTGAGTTCATAGTTTGTATGTTTCGCATAATCTGTATATAAAGATGGATCACAAGATTTCAGTTGTTCAATCCAGAAACGTTTATCAAAATATTCTACGAAATTGAGCACCCTGGTAACTAAACTTAACGTATATATAATTTGTACCCTTTGTATAATCATCTTAATAATACACGCAAACCAACGTGTACGCTTCTCAAATAGCATACGTCCATTGAAAGGCTAGTGCTCTAGCTCGGACGGGGATATCAAGCCCTATGGATCCATATACTACTACTCGCGCCCACCAGTTCTTATAACTGGCAGTTAACAGTTACCAAAGCTAAGGGATTTTTGGTTCAAACTCAGTGTAGAAATTAGTATGTACTTGTATCCATTGTGTTTAAAATAAAGTGCATGTATTCTCAGCCCAAAAATATATATTGCAAAAGCAATTAAAAAGGGATCAATGAAACTCACCTTAGCAGCATATAAAGTCGTTCACCAAAATGTGATCGAAACTCGAATTACCAAATAACCGTAGATATCAACCTAGAGAACATATGTTGGTCAATAAATGTCTATCAAGCTAGGTCAGGTCATAGTGTATAACAATCCTAATGCTCGAGATCGACATACAAAAGTTATCCAAAGTCACTTCAAAAAGTCAATTTTGACAATAATTCAACAAAACGAGACGTGCCTTATATATGGATTCATTTACTTGGCTGGTAATATTCAAAAATCCAATTTATCATTCTTACAAACAAGTTTCAAAAGCAATTTCAATCATAATTCAGTTGATCATATCTTTTAATTCGTTCACCGAAATTACGCGATTTCTAAATGAAAAGTTATTGAATTTTCGCCAGCTTTCCAAAAACATGCATATCATATACCTTTTATCAGTAATATATGTATTTACTTCGTGATTCATCATAACTGTTTAACGACAAAATTTAGCATACAAGCATGCATAAATATATATACTCGAGCACTAGACATGGATACACAATTAATGTATAAAAGATAAAATATGAGTGCTTACGTATCAATATTGAGATTCAATATTGTAGGAAAGTACGTAGACGCAACAGAGATGATAAACACTAGATTTGATTCACAAATATACCCTCGAACATTACCCATAACCTCCTTGGCAATAACCCATAATTTCCTTAGCTCTATCCAGCTCAAAAACCCATTTTGAAGGTGACACGCTCATAACCTCGTCGTAGTATTTTAGGTATATATACTACTAATAATAATATTATAATAAGATTAATAATAATAATATTAATCTTAATAATAATAATAATAATAATAATAATAATAATAATAATAATAATAATAATAATAATAATAATAATAATAATAATAATAATATAAAAAATAATAATACAGAGAAATGAATCGAGCTTTTATAGTATGTGGCCTGCTACAGTACCTCATGCGATCGCATGAGTTTTCAGTGTTTTTGCCATGCGATCGCATGGCTGCCTTATCCATTTTTGTTTGCTAGTTCGTCGACATCAATAGTGTACTGTAGCAAATAGTGTTTACTACAGCAAATAGTGTTTACTGTAGCAAATCACCGTAGCAAGTCGTTTTCACTGTAGCACTGTAGCAAAATACGGTTTCACTGTAGAAAATAGTGTTTACTGTAGCAAATAGTGTTTTACTGTAGCAAAGTCATTTTACTGTAGCAAATAGTGTTTTACTGTAGGAAAGTCGTTTTTACTTGTACATATATATATATATATATATATATATATATATATATATATATATATATATATATATATATATACATACATATAATTGTTCATGAATCGTCGAGAGCAGTCAAATGTAATGAAACAGTTCTAAAATTTTAAGATTCAACTTCATAGACTTTGCTTATCGTGTCGAAAACGTTAAATCATTTAAAGATAAAGTTTAAATTTGGTCAAAAATTTTCGGGTTGTCACAGTACCTACCCGTTAAAGAAATTTCGTCCCGAAATTTGAGTGAGGTCGTCATGGCTGACAATAAAAATGTTTTCATGACGAATATGAGTTGGTAAATAGAATTTTATCACCATTGAATAATACGGATAAAACAATCCGATTACTCGAAGCGTATGTGAGAAGTTATCGTAATAGAGTGAAATGGAGAATAGAGATTCGTCTTATCTCTTGATGTAGTAACGATTGATTTTTGAAATTTAAGGAATAGAAAATCTTCATAATTTAAATAAGATTTGATTCTTCAGAATTTAAGGAAATTAGGATTTCCTTTGATTAAATGCGTAATCTGCCTCGATTGCTATGTCTGATATTTTGCTATAAATTAACCTCTTCCGTTTCATTTATTCTCACCACTCCTATAATCTTTTTTCTTATTTCATACTTACAAAAGATTTGTGAAAATACTTCATCCAGTTCTGATTCTTGATATTTTCTTGGCTATCATATCATTCATTCTTTTTTTTCATCTGCCACCAGAGGAAGTTATTTTCTTCTACCATTACCTTGGGGTTATAGTGTTTTTCATTCTCCCGTGTCTTTATATTGCTATACGCATTGATATACACGGTTTGTAATTTCGGGGTTGTTATCGGGCTTTATATTCTCCATTATATTTCGGAGCTTCATGCTTTCGTTTTCTCTTCCCGACCTTAAGTCAAGCGGATAATGGTCCAGAATTCGTAGGTATGAAGTTTCAGATGAACATAACTAATGTTCTAAGAAAGAAATGGTAATAGTACAATCTGACTTGTCAAATTACCAGAATACCTCGAAAAAGACCGAATCATTAAGAAAATATTTTCTTGATATTTTTAGAGATTATATAGAATGAAAGAGTTATGTAACATGGTTCATGATGATGGTATGATCTGTGAACCTTTATCACGTTCCATTAGAAACTCAGCATGACTTACTGTAATATAATCACGTTGATCAAGTGTCATTATATTATACTAATTCATGCTTCAGTTCCCAACACTACTTCAAAAATATTCGTATTTTAAATTCGAATTTTTTCAGAATCTAGAAACTAAAACAGTTTCTTTTATGATATAACACAGATAGCGTGAAGAGATAAATAATCTTGTACAATGATAGTTATGAAGATATCTTCAGAAATATCGAAGATATTTATAATGAAAGATATGATAATATCTTAGAATTTCTAATATCAACGGATGGTGAAGAAGATTTATCTGTGAAGGTTTAGAGTAAGGAGCAAGGTATTCGTTAATGACTTCAGCAGACACTGAAACATTTAGATTCTTTGAAGGCAGGTTCAGTCTTTGTGATTTATCCACAGCCTCCTTCATACTTTGCTCAATCTATTTTCCAGTTCCAAACCTTCTCTTTTTCTCAACTTTACCACCATACTATTCTTTATCATTAAACTTTTGACTGTTAAGGTCATTTGTAGTTTTTGCTGCTTCATCAACATTTTTTCAAAATTCGGAGAACTAGTTTCATAGTTTGGGGTGTTTTTCGGAAACTTCACATTCGAAGTATGTAAGTCCAGGAGGTAGACGTTATATGTACACATATAACTGTTGGCGTAGACGTGCTACAAGATTTCAAAATACTGATTGCTAATTCCCGATAGTTGGTATGGCAATTGCCGTTACAAGATGTGGATGAGTACATGATACGGTTTCAATGAGTATAAGGATTTTTCGAAAGGTCAAAGATCAATGAAGTTGTTGGTAAATTTACTGCTAATGTGGTGGAACATGAAAGGTTCCCCAGTAACGAAAACGTATATGCCAAAATTACAAGTCTGAAAGGTCGTCGTTGACTGGTTGAATGGTTGATAATACGGGATACTTTGAAAAGGAATTGCAAGGTTATTTTCAGTAATAACAATGCTAAAGGATCTTTCACATTTTTGAAGTCAAAGTATAGCATTGAAAGATGTAGAGATCTAAGAATGATGTCATCGGTTCAGAGTTATGGCTTGGATTCTGATCCGTCGATATCAGAATATGTGATTGAATTTGTATGAAATAATTGTGTATCATTATGAAGATAGTGAGTATAGTTAATGATTTTTGAATCAAAATTGAAGAATGTACAGTGTAACATATTAATTGTGAACTTAAATATTTCTCGAGTAGTACCTACCCGTTAAAGATTTCACAATTAATACTTTGTACAAAAGAATTTTTATTACCGTCTTTATGAAAATATATGTATGTATATTTTTTTCAAATCTAATACAGATTTAATGAGTTAATATCATATTAAGCTCATTTGATTTTCGACTTGACTTAGAAATGATTAATCTCTAAAACATTAAAGATTACATAATCTTTGCGGAGTATTTCGCTAATGTAATCGATACTTCATTATTTATTCTTATTTCTCGGTGAAGGATGTTAATGCTTGTGGAATCTTTGTGAACCTTACAAGGCACAGATGATGTTTTCTGGAATGTTTCGAGTACATCGAAATTGAGAATGTAAAATCAATTATGTAATTGAATAATACACTTGGTTTATTATGAAATGGAATTCATTAAGTTGAAACAGAGATTGTAGTTAACAATGGTTAAGTTGTTAAGGAAGGATGTACATCATTGCATATTAGTAATATGAACTAACCGAGTAGTACCTACCAGTTAAGATTTACACGTAATAGCTTAGTACGAAAAGATTTATTTTGATTTCAAAATTCATATATATTAAATATACATAAAATTTCTTCAGGGGAAATAAGTTAATACTTCATCGGTTATTGTTGCTGGTATTTCTTGGTAACTACGATGCGTATGACGTTGATGTTCAAGGTACATATTGTGATGTTGAGGCTTGCGGTGCGGATGTTGTTGGTGGTGGTATGAAATGTCCCGTTCTTATTGATTAAAAACGTTCCATATTAATTGATTTCGTTGCGAGGTTTTGACCTCTATATGAGACGTTTTTCAAAGACTGCATTCATTTTAAAACAAACCATAACCTTTATTTCATCAATAAAGGTTTAAAAAAGTTTTACGTAGATTATCAAATAATGATAATCTAAAATATCCTGTTTACACACGACCATTACATAATGGTTTACAATACAAATATGTTACAACAAAAATAAGTTTCTTGAATGCAGTTTTTACACAATATCATACAAGCATGGACTCCAAATCTCGTCCTTATTTAAGTATGCGACAGCGGAAGCTCTTAATAATCATCTGAGAATAAACATGCTTAAAACGTCAACAAAAATGTTGGTGAGTTATAGGTTTAACCTATATATATCAAATCATAATAATAGACCACAAGATTTCATATTTCAATACACATCCCATACATAGAGATAAAAATCATTCATATGGTGAACACCTGGTAACCGACATTAACAAGATGCATATATAAGAATATCCCCATCATTCCGGGACACCCTTCGGATATGATATAAATTTCGAAGTACTAAAGCATCCGGTACTTTGGATGGGGTTTGTTAGGCCCAATAGATCTATCTTTAGGATTCGCGTCAATTAGGATGTCTGTTCCCTAATTCTTAAATTACCAGACTTAATAAAAAGGGGCATATTCGATTTCGATAATTCAACCATAGAATGTAGTTTCACGTACTTGTGTCTATTTTGTAAATCATTTATAAAACCTGCATGTATTCTCATCCCAAAAATATTAGATTTTAAAAGTGGGACTATAACTCACTTTCACAGATTTTTACTTCGTCGGGAAGTAAGACTTGGCCACTGGTTGATTCACGAACCTATAACAATATATACATATATATCAAAGTATGTTCAAAATATATTTACAACACTTTTAATATATTTTGATTTTTTAAGTTTATTAAGTCAGCTGTCCTCGTTAGTAACCTACAACTAGTTGACCACAGTTAGATGTACAGAAATAAATCGATAAATATTATCTTGAATCAATCCACGACCCAGTGTATATGTATCTCAGTATTGATCATAACTCAAACTATATATATTTGGGAATCAACCTCAACCCTGTATAGCTAACTCCAACATTTACATATAGATTGTCTATGGTTGTTCCGAAATATATATAGATGTGTCGACATGATAGGTCGAAACATTGTATACGTGTCTATGGTATCTCAAGATTACATAATATACAATACAAGTTGATTAAGTTATGGTTGGAATAGATTTGTTACCAATTTTCACGTAGCTAAAATGAGAAAAATTATCCAATCTTGTTTTACCCATAACTTCTTCATTTTAAATCCGTTTTGAGTGAATCAAATTGCTATGGTTTCATATTGAACTCTATTTTATGAATCTAAACAGAAAAAGTATAGGTTTATAGTCGAAAACATAAGTTACAAGTCGTTTTTGTAAAGGTAGTCATTTCAGTCGAAAGAACGACGTCTAGATGACCATTTTAGAAAATATAATTCCACTTTGAGTTTAACCATAATTTTTGGATATAGTTTCATGTTCATAATAAAAATCATTTTCTCAGAATAACAAATTTTAAATCAAAGTTTATCATAGTTTTTAATTAACTAACCCAAAACAGCCCGCGGTGTTACTACGACGGCGTAAATCCGGTTTTACGGTGTTTTTCGTATCTCCAGGTTTTAAATCATTAAGTTATCATATCATATAGATATAGAACATGTGTTTAGTTGATTTTAAAAGTCAAGTTAGAAGGATTAACTTTTGTTTGCGAACAAGTTTAGAATTAACTAAACTATGTTCTAGTGATTACAAGTTTAAACCTTCGAATAAGATAGCTTTATATGTATGAATCGAATGATGTTATGAACATCATTACTACCTTAAGTTCCTTGGATAAACCTACTGGAAAAGAGAAAAATGGATCTAGCTTCAACGGATCCTTGGATGGCTCGAAGTTCTTGAAGCAGAATCATGACACGAAAACAAGTTCAAGTAAGATCATCACTTGAAATAAGATTGTTATAGTTATAGAAATTGAACCAAAGTTTGAATATGATTATTACCTTGTATTAGAATGATAACCTACTGTAAGAAACAAAGATTTATTGAGGTTGGATGATCACCTTACAAGATTGGAAGTGAGCTAGCAAACTTGAAAGTATTCTTGATTTTATGTAACTAGAACTTGTAGAATATATGAAGAACATTTAGAACTTGAAGATAGAACTTGAGAGAGATCAATTAGATGAAGAAAATTGAAGAATGAAAGTGTTTGTAGGTGTTTTTGGTAGTTGGTGTATGGATTAGATATAAAGGATATGTAATTTTGTTTTCATGTAAATAAGTCATGAATGATTACTCATATTTTTGTAATTTTATGAGATATTTCATGCTAGTTGCCAAATGATGGTTCCCACATGTGTTAGGTGACTCACATGGGCTACTAAGAGCTGATCATTGGAGTATATATACCAATAGTACATACATCTAAAAGTTGTGTATTGTACGAGTACGAATACGGGTGCATACGAGTAGAATTGTTGATGAAACTGAACGAGGATGTAATTGTAAGCATTTTTGTTAAGTAGAAGTATTTTGATAAGTGTATTGAATTATTTCAAAAGTGTATAAATACATATTAAAACACTACATGTATATACATTTTAACTGAGTCGTTAAGTCATCGTTAGTCGTTACATGTAAGTGTTGTTTTGAAACCTTTAGGTTAACGATCTTGTTAAATGTTGTTAACCCAATGTTTATAATATCAAATGAGATTTTAAATTATTATATTATCATGATATTATCATGTATGAATATCTCTTAATATGATATATATACATTAAATGTCTTTACAACGATAATCGTTACATATATGTCTCGTTTAAAAATCATTAAGTTAGTAGTCTTGTTTTTACATATGTAGTTCATTGTTAATATACTTAATGATTTGTTTACTTATCATAGTATCATGTTAACTATATATATATTCACATATATGTCATCATATAGTTTTTACAAGTTTTAACGTTCGTGAATCACCGGTCAACTTGGGTGGTCAATTGTCTATATGAAACATATTTCAATTAATCAAGTCTTAACAAGTTTGATTGCTTAACATGTTGGAAATATTTAATCATGTAAATATCAATCTCAATTAATATATATAAACATGGAAAAGTTCGGGTCACTACAGTACCTACCCGTTAAATAAATTTCGTCCCGAAATTTTAAGCTGTTGAAGGTGTTGACGAATCTTCTGGAAATAGATGCGGGTATTTCTTCTTCATCTGATCTTCACGCTCCCAGGTGAACTCGGGTCCTCTACGAGCATTCCATCGAAACTTAACAATTGGTATCTTGTTTTGCTTAAGTCTTTTAACCTCACGATCCATTATTTCGACGGGTTCTTCGATGAATTGAAGTTTTTCGTTGATTTGGATTTCATCTAACGGAATAGTGAGATCTTCTTTAGCAAAACATTTCTTCAAATTCGAGATGTGGAAAGTGTTATGTACAGCCGCGAGTTGTTGAGGTAACTCAAGTCGGTAAGCTACTGGTCCGACACGATCAATAATCTTGAATGGTCCAATATACCTTGGATTTAATTTCCCTCGTTTACCAAATCGAACAACGCCTTTCCAAGGTGCAACTTTAAGCATGACCATCTCTCCAATTTCAAATTCTATATCTTTTCTTTTAATGTCAGCGTAGCTCTTTTGTCGACTTTGGGCGGTTTTCAACCGTTGTTGAATTTGGATGATCTTCTCGGTAGTTTCTTGTATAATCTCCGAACCCGTAATCTGTCTATCCCCCACTTCACTCTAACAAATTGGAGACCTGCACTTTCTACCATAAAGTGCTTCAAACGGCGCCATCTCAATGCTTGAATGGTAGCTGTTGTTGTAGGAAAATTCTGCTAACGGTAGATGTCGATCCCAACTGTTTCCGAAATTAATAACACATGCTCGTAGCATGACTTCAAGCGTTTGTATCGTCCTTTCGCTCTGCCCATCAGTTTGTGGATGATAGGCAGTACTCATGTCTAGACGAGTTCCTAATGCTTGCTGTAATGTCTGCCAGAATCTTGAAATAAATCTGCCATCCCTATCAGAGATAATAGAGATTGGTATTCCATGTCTGGATACGACTTCCTTCAAATACAGTCGTGCTAACTTCTCCATCTTGTCATCTTCTCTTATTGGCAGGAAGTGTGCTGATTTGGTGAGACGATCAACTATTACCCAAATAGTATCAAAACCACTTGCAGTCCTTGGCAATTTAGTGATGAAATCCATGGTAATGTTTTCCCATTTCCATTCTGGGATTCTGGGTTGTTGAAGTAGACCTGATGGTTTCCGATGCTCAGCTTTGACCTTAGAACACGTCAAACATTCTCCTACGTATTTAGCAACATCGGCTTTCATACCCGGCCACCAAAAATGTTTCTTGAGATCTTTGTACATCTTCCCCGTTCCAGGATGTATTGAGTATCTGGTTTTATGAGCTTCTCTAAGTACCATTTCTCTCATATCTCCAAATTTTGGTACCCAAATCCTTTCAGCCCTATACCGGGTTCCGTCTTCCCGAATATTAAGATGCTTCTCCGATCCTTTGGGTATTTCATCCTTTAAATTTCCCTCTTCTAAAACTCCTTGTTGCGCCTCCTTTATTTGAGTAGTAAGGTTATTATGAATCATTATATTCATAGATTTTACTCGAATGGGTTCTCTGTCCTTCCTACTCAAGGCATCGGCTACCACATTTGCCTTCCCCGGGTGGTAACGAATCTCAAAGTCGTAATCATTCAACAATTCAATCCACCTACGCTGCCTCATATTCAGTTGTTTCTGATTAAATATGTGTTGAAGACTTTTGTGGTCGGTATATATAATACTTTTGATCCCATATAAGTAGTGCCTCCAAGTCTTTAATGCAAAAACAACCGCACCTAATTCCAAATCATGCGTAGTATAATTTTGTTCGTGAATCTTCAATTGTCTAGACGCATAAGCAATCACCTTCGTTCGTTGCATTAATACACAATCGATACCTTGCTTTGATGCGTCACAATAAATCACAAAATCATCATTCCCTTCAGGCAATGACAATATAGGTGCCGTAGTTAGCTTTTTCTTCAATAACTGAAACGCTTTCTCTTGTTCATCATTCCATTCAAATTTCTTCCCTTTTTGCGTTAATGCAGTCAAGGGTTTTGCTATTCTGGAAAAGTCTTGGATGAACCTTCTGTAGTAACCAGCTAGTCCTAAAAACTGGCGTATGTGTTTCGGAGTTTTCGGGGTTTCCCACTTTTCAACAGTTTCTATCTTTGCCGGATCCACCTTAATACCTTCTTTGTTCACTATGTGACCGAGGAACTGAACTTCTTCCAACCAAAATGCACACTTTGAAAACGTAGCGTACAATTCTTCCTTCCTCAATACTTCTAACACCTTTCTCAAATGTTCACCGTGTTCTTGGTCATTCTTTGAGTAAATAAGTATGTCATCAATGAAAACAATGACAAACTTGTCAAGGTATGGTCCACACACTCGGTTCATAAGGTCCATGAACACAGCTGGTGCATTAGTTAAACCAAACGGCATGACCATAAACTCGTAATGACCGTAACGTGTTCTGAAAGCAGTCTTTGGAATATCATCTTCTTTCACCCGCATTTGATGATACCCGGAACGTAAGTCAATCTTTGAATAAACAGACGAGCCTTGTAGTTGATCAAATAAGTCGTCGATTCTCGGTAGTGGGTAGCGGTTCTTGATGGTAAGTTTGTTCAACTCTCGGTAGTCGATACACAACCTGAATGTACCATCTTTCTTCTTAACAAACAAAACAGGAGCTCCCCACGGTGATGTGCTTGGTCGAATGAAACCACGCTCTAAAAGTTCTTGTAATTGGCTTTACAGTTCTTTCATCTCGCTGGGTGCGAGTCTGTAAGGAGCACGAGCTATTGGTGCAGCTCCTGGTACAAGATCTATTTGAAATTCAACGGATCGATGTGGGGGTAATCCCGGTAATTCTTTCGGAAATACATCGGGAAATTCTTTTACAATGGGAACATCATTGATGCTCTTTTCTTCAGTTTGTACTTTCTCGATGTGTGCTAGAACAGCATAGCAACCTTTTCTTATTAGTTTTTGTGCCTTCAATTTACTAATAAGATGTAGCTTCGTGTTGCCCTTTTCTCCGTACACCATTAAGGGTTTTCCTTTTTCTCGTATAATGCGAATTGCATTTTTGTAACAAACGATCTCTGCTTTCACTTCTTTCAACCAGTCCATACCGATTATCACATCAAAACTCCCTAACTCTACTGGTATCAAATCAATCTTAAATGTTTCGCTAACCAGTTTAATTTCTCGATTCCGACATATATTATCTGCTGAAATTAATTTACCATTTGCTAATTCGAGTAAAAATTTACTATCCAAAGGCGTCAATGGACAACTTAATTTAGCACAAAAATCTCTACTCATATAGCTTCTATCCGCACCCGAATCAAATAAAACGTAAGCAGATTTATTGTCAATAAGAAACGTACCCGTAACAAGCTCCGGGTCTTCCTGTGCCTCTGCCGCATTAATATTGAAAACTCTTCCGCGGCCTTGTCCATTCGTGTTCTCCTGGTTCGGGCAATTTCTAATAATGTGGCCCGGTTTTCCACATTTATAACAAACTACATTGGCATAACCTGCTCCGACACTACTTGCTCCTCCGTTACTCGTTCTGACACCATTTGTTCCTTTCGTTCTATTAACCCCTGGTCCGTAAACCTCACACTTCGCCGCGCTATGACCATTTCTTTTACACTTGTTGCAAAATTTGGTGCAGAACCCCGAGTGATACTTTTCACACCTTTGGCATAGCTGCTTCTGATTGTTGTTGCTGTTGCGGTTATTATTGTTGTTGGGATGATTGTTGTAGTTGCTGTTGTTGTTGTTGTTGGGCCATTTGTTGTAGTTGCGATTGATGTTGCGATTGTTGGGATAATTGTTGCGATTATTGTTGTAATTGCTGTTGTTGCTGTATTGGTGATTCTTATCACCGTTTTCCTCCCACTTTCTTTTGACTTGCTTCACATTGGCCTCTTCAGCAGTCTGTTCTTTAATTCTTTCTTCAATCTGGTTCACTAGTTTGTGAGCCATTCTACATGCCTGTTGTATGGAGGCGGGCTCGTGTGAACTTATATCTTCTTGGATTCTTTCCGGTAATCATTTCACAAACGCGTCGATCTTCTCTTCCTCATCTTCGAACGCTCCCGGACACAATAGGCACAATTCTGTGAATCGTCTTTCGTATGTGGTAATATCAAATTCTTGGGTTCGTAACCCTCTAAGTTCTGTCTTGAGCTTATTGACCTCGGTTCTGGGACGGTACTTCTCATTCATCAAGTGCTTGAATGCTGACCACGGTAGTGCGTACGCATCGTCTTGTCCCACTTTCTCTAGATAGGTATTCCACCATGTTAACGCAGAACCTGTGAAGGTATGTGTAGCGTACTTCACTTTGTCCTCTTCAGTACACTTACTTATGGCAAACACCGATTCGACCTTCTCGGTCCACCGTTTCAATCCGATCGGTCCTTCGGTTCCATCAAATTCCAAAGGTTTGCAGGCAGTGAATTCTTTGTAGGTGCATCCTACACGATTTCCTGTACTGCTAGATCCAAGGTTATTGTTGGTATGTAGCGCAGCCTGTACTGCGGCTATGTTTGAAGCTAGAAAAGTACAGAATTCCTCTTCATTCATATTCACGGTGTGTCGAGTAGTCGGTGCCATTTCCTTCAAAATAGTCAAATGGAACAAGTTAATCATACAGAATATTAAGAGTAGTTAATAGTATTTCGTAGCATAATATGAACTCATTTATAAAAGCTTTTTCTTCATATTAGCGTTTTATAAGTTTAAATTCGGGTAGTACCTACCCGTTAAGTTCATACTTACTAGCTAATATACAATTCAACTACTACAATTCTATATGAAAAACTGATTATAATAATATTTCGCGTTCAAACTTTTATACAATATTTTACAAACTTACAATACCGCTTATTTTACATAAAGCATGAAATATAGCACACAATAACTTTGATACAAGATAGTTGTGAAGATAATTCTAGCTAGTACACAAGTCGTTCAGCAAAGGCAATAAAGACACGTAATTCATACGTCCAGAAACAAGTCATGCATTCTGGTTTTACTAGGACTACTTCCCATCCTTGGTCTTGTGGAACATAACCGTTATGGCCGTTGATAAGACAGCGTGTTGTAACGTCGTCAAAGGGACGAGGGTTACGTAATGTCCAACAGTCCCGTAACAATCTAAAAACCTCATTTCTTACCCCAATTACCGACTCCGTCACTTGTGGGAACGTTTTGTTTAATAGCTGTAGCCCGATGTTCTTTTTCTCACTTTGGTGAGAAGCGAACATTACTAATCCGTAAGCATAGCATGCTTCTTTATGTTGCATGTTAGCCGCTTTTTCTAAATCATGAAGTCCTATATTCGGATACATTGAGTCAAAATAATTTCTTAACCCGTTGCGTAAAATAGCATTTGGGTTCCCCGCAATATATGCGTCAAAGTAAACACATCGTAACTTATGGATTTCCCAATGTGATATCCCCCATCTTTAGAACGAAAGCCTTTTATAAACTAAGGCATTCTTGGAACGTTCTTCGAATGTCTTACAAACTGATCTCGCCTTAAACAGTTGTGCCGAAGAATTCTGACCGACTCTAGACAAGATTTCATCAATCATGTCTCCGGGTAGGTCTCTTAAAATATTGGGTTGTCTATCCATTTTGTGTTTTTATACTGTAAAATAGACAAGAGTTAGATTCATAAAAAAAATACTTATTAATACAAGCAATTTTTACATATATCATAAAGCATAAGCACACTATATTACATATATTACACCACACGAATACAACTATCTTATTCCGACTCGCTTGTTTCTTCTTCTTCGGTTTTGGTTCGTTTTGCCAAGTTTCTAGGGATATATGATGTTCCCCTAATACGAGCCGTCGTTTTCCACATTGGTTTAGAAAAACCTGGTGGTTTAGAGGTTCCCGGGTCATTGTTACAACTTAAGGACTTCGGGGGTTGACGATACATATAAAGTTCATCGGGGTTGGAATTAGATTTCTCTATTTTTATGCCCTTTCCCTTATTATTTTCTTTTGCCTTTTTAAATTCAGTTGGGGTAATTTCTATAACATCATCGGAATTCTCGTCGGAATCCGATTCATCGGAGAATTGGTAATCCTCCCAATATTTTGCTTCCTTGGCGGAAACACCATTGACCATAATTAACCTTGGTCGGTTGGTTGAGGATTTTCTTTTACTTAACCGTTTTATTATTTCCCCCACCGGTTCTATTTCTTCATCCGGTTCCGATTCTTCTTCCGGTTCCGATTCTTCTTCCGGTTCCGACTCTTCTTCCGGTTCCTCTTCGGGAACTTGTGAATCAGTCCACGAATCATTCCAATTTACATTTGACTCTTCATTATTATTAGGTGAGTCAATGGGACTTGTTCTAGAGGTAGACATCTATCACATAATATCAAACACGTTAAGAGATTAATATATCACATAATATTCATATGTTAAAAATATAGAGTTTCCAACAAAATTTGTTAAGCAATCATTTTTCAAGTAAACAAGGTCGAAGTCCAGACTCACTAATGCATCCTAACAAACTCGATAAGACACACTAATGCAAAATTCTGGTTCTCTAAGACCAACGCTCGGATACCAACTGAAATGTCCCGTTCTTATTGATTAAAAACGTTCCATATTAATTGATTTCGTTGCGAGGTTTTGACCTCTATATGAGACGTTTTTCAAAGACTGCATTCATTTTAAAACAAACCATAACCTTTATTTCATCAATAAAGGTTTAAAAAAGCTTTACGTAGATTATCAAATAATGATAATCTAAAATATCCTGTTTACACACGACCATTACATAATGTTTTACAATACAAATATGTTACAATAAAAATAAGTTTCTTGAATGCAGTTTTTACACAATATCATACAAGCATGGACTCCAAATCTCGTCCTTATTTAAGTATGCGACAGCGGAAGCTCTTAATAATCACCTGAGAATAAACATGCTTAAAACGTCAACAAAAATGTTGGTGAGTTATAGGTTTAACCTATATATATCAAATCATAATAATAGACCACAAGATTTCATATTTCAATACACATCCCATACATAGAGATAAAAATCATTCATATGGTGAACACCTGGTAACCGACATTAACAAGATGCATATATAAGAATATCCCCATCATTCCGGGACACCCTTCGGATATGATATAAATTTCGAAGTACTAAAGCATCCGGTACTTTGGATGGGGTTTGTTAGGCCCAATAGATCTATCTTTAGGATTCGCGTCAATTAGGGTGTCTGTTCCCTAATTCTTAAATTACCAGACTTAATAAAAAGGGGCATATTCGATTTCGATAATTCAACCATAGAATGTAGTTTCACGTACTTGTGTCTATTTTGTAAATCATTTATAAAACCTGCATGTATTCTCATCCCAAAAATATTAGATTTTAAAAGTGGGACTATAACTCACTTTCATAGATTTTTACTTCGTCGGGAAGTAAGACTTGGCCACTGGTTGATTCACGAACCTATAACAATATATACATATATATCAAAGTATGTTCAAAATATATTTACAACACTTTTAATATATTTTGATGTTTTAAGTTTATTAAGTCAGCTGTCCTCGTTAGTAACCTACAACTAGTTAACCACAGTTAGATGTACAGAAATAAATCGATAAATATTATCTTGAATCAATCCACGACCCAGTGTATACGTATCTCAGTATTGATCACAACTCAAACTATATATATTTGGGAATCAACCTCAACCCTGTATAGCTAACTCCAACATTTACATATAGAGTGTCTATGGTTGTTCCGAAATATATATAGATGTGTCGACATGATAGGTCGAAACATTGTATACGTGTCTATGGTATCTCAAGATTACATAATATACAATACAAGTTGATAAAGTTATGGTTGGAATAGATTTGTTACCAATTTTCATGTAGCTAAAATGAGAAAAATTATCCAATCTTGTTTTACCCATAACTTCTTCATTTTAAATCCGTTTTGAGTGAATCAAATTGCTATGGTTTCATATTGAACTCTATTTTATGAATATAAACAGAAAAAGTATAGGTTTATTGTCGAAAACATAAGTTACAAGTCGTTTTTGTAAAGGTAGTCATTTCAGTCGAAAGAACGACGTCTAGATGACCATTTTAGAAAACATAATTCCACTTTGAGTTTAACCATAATTTTTGGATATAGTTTCATGTTCATAATAAAAATCATTTTCTCAGAATAACAACTTTTAAATCAAAGTTTATCATAGTTTTTAATTAACTAACCCAAAACAGCCCGCGGTGTTACTACGATGGCGTAAATCCGGTTTTACGGTGTTTTTCGTATCTCCAGGTTTTAAATCATTAAGTTAGCATATCATATAGATATAGAACATGTGTTTAGTTGATTTTAAAAGTCAAGTTAGAAGGATTAACTTTTGTTTGCGAACAAGTTTAGAATTAACTAAACTATGTTCTAGTGATTACAAGTTTAAACCTTCGAATAAGATAGCTTTATATGTATGAATCGAATGATGTTATGAACATCATTACTACCTTAAGTTCCTTGGATAAACCTACTGGAAAAGAGAAAAATGGATCTAGCTTCAACGGATCCTTGGATGGCTCGAAGTTCTTGAAGCAGAATCATGACACGAAAACAAGTTCAAGTAAGATCATCACTTGAAATAAGATTGTTATAGTTATAGAAATTGAACCAAAGTTTGAATATGATTATTACCTTGTATTAGAATGATAACCTACTGTAAGAAACAAAGATTTCTTGAGGTTGGATGATCACCTTACAAGATTGGAAGTGAGCTAGCAAACTTGAAAGTATTCTTGATTTTATGTAACTAGAACTTGTAGAATATATGAAGAACACTTAGAACTTGAAGATAGAACTTGAGAGAGATCAATTAGATGAAGAAAATTGAAGAATTAAAGTGTTTGTAGGTGTTTTTGGTCGTTGGTGTATGGATTAGATATAAAGGATATGTAATTTTGTTTTCATGTAAATAAGTCATGAATGATTACTCATATTTTTGTAATTTTATGAGATATTTCATGCTAGTTGCCAAATGATGGTTCCCACATGTGTTAGGTGACTCACATGGGCTACTAAGAGCTGATCATTGGAGTATATATACCAATAGTACATACATCTAAAAGTTGTGTATTGTACGAGTACGAATACGGGTGCATACGAGTAGAATTGTTGATGAAACTGAACGAGGATGTAATTGTAAGCATTTTTGTTAAGTAGAAGTATTTTGATAAGTGTATTGAAGTCTTTCAAAAGTGTATAAATACATATTAAAACACTACATGTATATACATTTTAACTGAGTCGTTAAGTCATCGTTAGTCGTTACATGTAAGTGTTGTTTTGAAACCTTTAGGTTAACGATCTTGTTAAATGTTGTTAACCCAATGTTTATAATATCAAATGAGATTTTAAATTATTATATTATCATGATATTATCATGTATGAATATCTCTTAATATGATATATATACATTAAATGTCTTTACAACGATAATCGTTACATATATGTCTCGTTTAAAAATCATTAAGTTAGTAGTCTTGTTTTTACATATGTAGTTCATTGTTAATATACTTAATGATTTGTTTACTTATCATAGTATCATGTTAACTATATATATATCCATATATATGTCATCATATAGTTTTTACAAGTTTTAACGTTCGTGAATCACCGGTCAACTTGGGTGGTCAATTGTCTATATGAAACATATTTCAATTAATCAAGTCTTAACAAGTTTGATTGCTTAACATGTTGGAAACATTTAATCATGTAAATATCAATCTCAATTAATATATATAAACATGGAAAAGTTCGGGTCACTACATGGTAATGGTACTGTTGGTGTTGTTGTCGGTGGTACTGTTGATGCCGGAGATTCTGCTGGTGCTTGTAACCTTTGCAACATATTCTCCAAAGCCACTACCCGAGCGCGAAGCTCGTTGACTTCTTCTACTACACCGGGATGATTGGCGGTTCGGACGAGCGGATGAATAAGATCCAGAATTTGAGAGAGTATATGATCATAACGAGATATTCTGGAGATGAGATAGAAAATGGTATTACGAACAGGTTCGCCGGTAAGTGCTTCAGGTTCTTCGCCAATAGGGCAATGTGGTGGATGGAAGGGATCGCCTTCTTCTTTTCTCCAATAATTAAGTAGGCTACGAACCCATCCCCAATTCATCCAGAATAGATGATGGCTAATTGGTTGATCCATTCCGGTTACACTGTCTTCGGAATTCAGGTGAATATCCATATCGGAATAGCTGTCAGAGTTTAAGGAATTTGAACTAGATACGGGATCCATCTTGTATAATTAGGGAGATGATTTTTTTTATATGAATTAGATTATAGAATTTAGTTTGGTATTCTTCAATACATAATTTACATTTGTATATATAATAACAATTTCCATAAATCACGGAGAAATTTTCGGAAGATGTCAGGAAAAGTTTACAGTAACAGATACGCTAAGATATGAATTTTGTCTATACACTATTCATGCAATCAATACAGTAAAACGTGTCTAGACTAGGAATGATAAGCAGGTAATTTCCGACAAAAAATGATAAGCAAAACTTTTGACATGCAGACACGGTCGAAGTCCAGACTTACTAATGCATCCTAACAACTATCAGTTAGATACACTCATACAAGACCTGGTTTGCTAGGACCAACGCTCTGATACCAACTGTGACGATCGCTCCAAATCCATATGGACAATACGTCATTCATCGATTTCATTGCGAGGTATTTGACCTCTATATGATACGTTTTGTAAACATTGCATTCTTTTGAAAAGGCATACCATAAATGTATATTTAAATCAAAGGTTTTCGACATCTGATGATTTCTACATATAGACAATCACCGTAATAATAGTTTACAATAGTACTTCCGTTGACAATGCAGTCAAAATAAGATACATGGTGATGATTTGGTGAATGCAACATTTTCTTGAAAAATATGCCATATAAGACTCCATGCACATAGCTTGTCTATCATATAAGCAAATAGCGGAAGACTTCTAGGGAACCTGAGAATAAACATGCTAACAAGTGTCAACACAAAGGTTGGTGAGTTCATAGTTTGTATGTTTCGCATAATCTGTATATAAAGATGGATCACAAGATTTCAGTTGTTCAATCCAGAAATGTTTATCAAAATATTCTACGAAATTGAGCACCCTGGTAACTAAACTTAAGGTATATATAATTTGTACCCTTTGTATAATCATCTTAATAATACACGCAAACCAACGTGTACGCTTCTCAAATAGCATACGTCCGTTAAAAGGCTAGTGCTCTAGCTCGGATGGGGATATCAAGCCCTATGGATCCATATACTACTACTCGCGCCCACCAGTTCTTATAACTGGCAGTTAACAGTTACCAAAGCTAAGGGATTTTTAGTTCAAACTCAGTGTAGAATTTAGTATGTACTTGTATCCATTGCGTTTAAAATAAAGTGCATGTATTCTCAGCCCAAAAATATATATTGCAAAAGTAATTAAAAAGGGATCAATGAAACTCACCTTAGCAGCATATAAAGTCGTTCACCAAAATGTGATCGAAACTCGGATTACCAAATAACCATAGATATCAACCTAGAGAACATATGTTGGTCAATAAATGTCTATCAAGCTAGGTCAGGTCATAGTGTATAACAATCCTAATGCTCGAGATCGACATACAAAAGTTATCCAAAGTCGTTTCAAAAAGTCAATTTTGACAATAATTCAAAAAAACGAGACGTGCCTTATATATAGATTCATTTACTTGGCTGGTAATATTCAAAAATCCAATTTATCATTCTTACAAACAAGTTTCAAAAGCAATTTCAATCAATGTCAATCATAATTCAGTTGATCATATCTTTTAATTCGTTCACTGAAATTACGCGATTTCTAAATGAAAAGTTATTGATTTTTCGCCAGCTTTCCAAAAACATGCATATCATATACCTTTTATCAGTAATATATGTATTTACTTCGTGATTCATCATAACTGTTTAACGACAAAATTTAGCATACAAGCATGTATAAATATATATACTCGAGCACTAGACATGGATACACAATTAATATATAAAATATAAAATATGAGTGCTTACGTATCAATATTGAGATTCAATATTGTAGGAAAGTACGTAGACGCAACAGAGATGATAAACACTAGATTTGATTCACAAATATACCCTCGAACATTACCCATAACCTCCTTGGCAATAACCCATAATTTTCTTAGCTCTATCCCGCTTAAAAACCCATTTTGAAGGTGACACGCTCATAACCTCGTCGTAGTATTTTAGGTATATATACTACTAATAATAATATTAAAATAAGATTAATAATAATAATATTAATCTTAATAATAATAATAATAATAATAATAATAATAATAATAATATAAAAAAATAATACAGAGGAATGAATCGAGCTTTTATATTATGTGGCCTGCTACAGTACCTCATGCGATCGCATGAGTTTTCAGTGTTTTTGCCATGCGATCGCATGGCCGCCTTATCCGTTTTTGTTTGCTAGTTCGTCGACATCAAATAGTATACTGTAGCAAATAGTGTTTACTATAGCAATAGTGTTACTGTAGCAAATAGTGTTTACTGTAGCAAATCACCGTAGCAAAGTCGTTTACACTGTAGCACTGTAGCAAAATACGGTTTCACTGTAGCAAATAGTGTTTTACGGTAGCAAAGTCATTTTACTGTAGCAAATAGTGTTTTATTGTAGGAAAGTCGTTTTTACTTGTACATATATATATATATATATACATACATATAATTGTTCATGAATCGTCGAGAGCAGTCAAATGTAATGAAACAGTTCTAAAATTTTGAGATTCAACTTCATAGACTTTGGTTATCGTGTCGGAAACGTTAAATCATTTAAAGATAAAGTTTAAATTTGGTCAAAAATTTCCGGGTTGTCACAGGGTGCTTTTCAGAATTTCAGAATGAAAGATCATAATTCTAAGAGATAAATGTTATACATATAACTGTTGATGTAGATATGTGGTGAGTTTTCAAAGTACTGATTGCTGATACCCGGTAGTTGGTATGTCAGTTCTCGTTACAAGATGCGGATGAGTATATGATAGGGTTTTAATGAACAAGTCATATGGTTCTTCGGAGCGACTCAAGCCAATGAGTAATGAAGTTGCTGGTAAGTTTACTACTAAAGTGGTGGGACATAAACGATCCCCCAATAACGATGACGAAAGACAACTTATATGTCGAGGTTATAATAAGGCAAATTCGAATGAAAGTTGAAGTTGATTTTCTGAAGCTGTGACAAAATTGGCTAATTTAGAAAGGGATTGTACGGCTATTTTCGGTAATAACAACGCCATAGGAACTAGTACAGATATGTGTTAAACGTTTACTCAGGTTCCGAGTGTTTCCAGGTGCATAACTATATGCATCAATCTTTTCTTTCGTAGATGAAGTGCGGTTGGTTCATCCTCTCGATTGAGATGTTTTCAAGAATTATGAAAGGTTTGAACGCAGATTGTAATCGTCAAGATACAAATGAGGTTTAAGATGAAATCAAGTGTCAAACTTGAAGAAATGTTTAGTTTCATATGTTATAATCAATATTTTAATTCATTTTAATTGTCCAATGTTATTAGTCCACAGTCGATAGTCCACAATTAGCAGTGCAATAATTCATATATAGTTTAATATATAATATTCGAATTAATTAATACGTATCGTGACCCGTGTACATGTCTCAGACTCGATCACAACTCAAAGTATATATATTATTTGAGAATCAACCTCAACCCTGTATAGAGAACTCGATCATTACTGCATATAGAGTGTCTATGGAGATTCCAAATAATATATATATATGTGTCGATATGATATGTCAAAACCTTATATACGTGTCCCGATATTTAAATGCTTAAATAACAGTATTTAAATGACGACAAATAAAAAGCGTAAAATAAATAACAGAAATTAAATAACGATAAATAAAGTGCGTAAAGTAAATAACATAAATTAAATGACGATAAATAAAATTGCGATAATTAAATTGCGATAAATAAAATGTAATCAGTTAGCTAGGAACAGTTAGCTAGGATTTTGTTAGCGTGGATTCTTAACAAAATTTTCTCATGGTTAATTTTTTTGTTTCTAACAAATTTTATTTTTGTCCAATGTTTTCTTCATTATGCCACTTGTTGGATTCTGATAGGTCAAAATCCAAATATGAAATTGAATGAAAATGGTTATTCTGTGGTGAACGGATTCGTATCTCTGTAGATGTAAGTAGGATAGTAAATGAATGTTGAATCAGATTTGAAGAATATGCAGTGTAACTTATTAATGTGAAATCTAAATATTTCTCGGGTATTACCTACCCGTTAAAATATTTTCATCATTAACAGTTTGTACAAAAGAATTTTTAATTACAATCTTTATGAAAACATATATACATATATATTTTCTTCAGATGTAATCATGGATTTAATGAGTTAATATGATATTAAACTCATTTGATTGACCGTTAGAACAAGAATATATAATCTCTAAAACATTAGAGATTACATAATCATCATGTCGTACGAAGATAAATGACGTAGAACGTCATGTAGAACGAAGATAATCGATGTAGGACATCATGTAGTATGATGCTTATGCTGGAGGTACAGACTGTGAGTTTGAGACGTGTAATGATGAGGCTTGTGCTGTGGATGTTGTTGTTGGTGGTACTGGTGTTGCGGGTGTTGTTGCTGAAGCTGGTAGGTTTTGCACCACGTTTTCCAAATTGATTACTCGAGCGCGAAGTTCGTTGACTTCTTCTATTATTTCGGGATGATTGTCGGTTGGAACGAGCGAATGAATAAGGTTTAGAATCTGAGATATTATGTAACCATGATGAGATATTCGAGAAATGAGGGTGAAAATGATATTTCGGACTGGTTCACCGGTAAGTGCTTCAGGTTCTTCGCCAAGAGGTGAAGTTGGTTGATGGAAAGGATCACTTTCTTTTTGTCTCCAATGATTAAGTAGGCTACGAACCCATCAGATAAATTGGTTGATTCATTCTGGTGACACTGCTTTCGGAGCTTAGGTGAAACTCCATATCAAAATAGCTGTCGGAATAACTATCGGAATAGCTATTGGAATCTGAGGGACTCGAACTGGTTGAGGGATTCATCTCGTACGATCAGATGAAGGATTTTTGATAAGAAATAGATTATAGGATGTAGATTAGTACCCTGCAATACATAATTTACATATGCATATATAATACTAAAATCCCATAAGTTACGGAGGAATCTACGGAAGTTGTCAGGCAAAGGTAACAATAACAAATACGCTAAGATATGAACTTATCTATATACTGTCTATGCAATAGAGGCAGTAAGACGTGTATAGACTTTAAGGATGATAAGCAAATAATTTTCGACACTAATGATAAGCAAAACTTTTGACATGCAGACACGGTCGAAGTCCAGACTCACTAATGCATCCTAACGACTTATCAGTTTGACACACTAATGCAGACCTGGTTCGCTGAGACCACCGCTCTGATACCAACTGAAGCGACCCGTCCTAATCCATAAGGACGAATACATTACATTTGGTTACATCGCGAGGTACTTGACCTCTATATGATACATTTTACAAACATTGCATTCGTTTTTAAAAGACACACTTTCATTACAACGACAGTGGACGACATGCATACCATTTCATAATATATCCAACTATAATTAACTTAGTAATAATCTTGATGAACTCGACTACTCGATTGCAACGTCTTTTGAAATATGTCATGAATAACTCCAAGTAATATCTCTAATATGAGCAAAAGCACAACGGAAGATTTCTTTCATACCTGAGAATAAACATGCTTTAAAGTGTCAACCAAAAGGTTGGTGAGTTCATTAGTTTAACATAAATAATCATTTCCATCATTTTAATAGACCACAAGAATTTCATTTCCAGTTCTCATAAATATACGTCCCATGCATAGAGACAAAAATCATTCATATGGTGAACACCTGGTAACCGACATTAACAAGATGCATATAAGAATATCCCCTATCATTTCGGGAAATCCTTCGGACATGATAAAAACGAATTCGAAGTACTAAAGCATCCGGTACTTTGGATGGGGTTCGTTAGGCCCAATAGATCTATCTTTAGGATTCGCGTCTATTAGTAGATCGGTTTACTAATTCTTAGGTTACCAAGCAAAAGGGGCATATTCGGCTTCGATCATTCACCCATATAATGTAGTTTCAATTACTTGTGTCTATTTCGTAAAACATTTATAAAAATTGTGCATGTATTCTCAGCCCAAAAATATAAAGGGTAAAAAGGCAAATGAAACTCACCTAATGTATTTTGTAGAAAAAATACATATGACGACATTGAACAAAAGTAGGGTTAGCCTCGGATTCACGAACCTATATCATTTGTATATTTATTAAAGTATGTAATGGAAATCACATAATTTCATTTATTAGTATTTGTTATTTATATACTTTTTAGTTATATAGAATTCATTCTAAATTCCATTAAAACATTTACATATATTATATCTTACTTTATATGTTATATATATTTATTTTATATATATATATATTTAAAATGATTAATATCTATATATTTAGTTGTATCAATATCAAGGTTGCAAAAGACGCGAGACGGGGTCGAGACGGTCGGGTCCTAAAAGGGTCGAGACGGTCGAGACGGGGTCGAGACGGAGGTCTAGACGGATGTTGACTAACGTTGACTTTTAAATAAAAATGTTATATATATTGTACATTACATTATTTCAAACATAAGCATTTCACACATGTTTAAATACTTCAACATTTCAAACATAAAAAAAGAAACCCTAAGTAATAGCACAACGTTTAATTTTTTTTTTATAAAAAAAAAAAACTTGAAAAAAATCAGAAAAACCCGTTTTTTCCCGTCTCGGACCGTGTTTGACCGTCTTTTGACCGTTTTTTGGCCGATTTCCATTTTTTCAAACGTTTTATGTATAAACGGGACGGGACACTCCAAAATTCGTCTACACCCCCGTTTTTTCCGTTTTTTACAACACTGATCAATATATCTTTATATATAATATGATCAGTAATATATCTAAAATCATTAGTTGGTTATATGTAAGTATTTATATAAATACTACTAATATGTTTGATATATTGTATATGAAATATTAATGTACTTTTAGTATATGTAAAAAGTATATTTTATGTAGAAAATATTTATCTGTTAAAAAAATGATAGTTTTGATAATAATGAATTACTCAATAATAATAATAATAATTTTATTGATAATGATAATACTAATAATAGTTAATCGACCCAAATAAATGGGTTTGGCCTTTGGTTTAATAAAAAAAGAAATGGAACAACATCCCTGGTCCCTTGCTCTTCATCATTCATCATTAATCTTACTAATTTTACTGTACGCATCATTATATTATTGTTATTCACGTCACTTTCCATAAAAAGATATAGAGCACTTCCTTAAAGCAATTCATGGTTGGTCACCTAATCTATATCTTAAACCCAATTATCCTAATTTCGGTCCAATCAACTTTACGGTAAAAAAAAAAAAGATTTCTTGCTGGTCCGTCTCCTATTATTTAACATGAGCTCTACAACACTTTATCTTATTTAATTGTTATTACTCCAACTTGATTTACATCTCCCCATGTCCTTTTTCCTAAATCCAGCTTGTAGTTGCTATAAAGAAATTCGGTGCCCCACTACTAATCAATTAATTCCATGTATCGTAAACTTTTAACAATAAAAGAAAGCAAGTGGGGGAGTGGAGTTGTTGGCCACGAATTATACGCGTATAATAAGGTGTTTATAATTTATGGCAGAAGCATAAACCATAATTATCTTCTCAACTTTATCATCAACTAACAAGTGGGTTCGTTTGATATATAATTTGTACCAGAAGATGTCGACCATTTATGTGAAGTGTCCCACTTGCATATCATTGATTTGATAAAGTGTTATATATTAGTATTCCATACATAATGTGATAGAACCTTTAGTGTGGCGTATTCACTTGTTTCATCATCTTCATTGTGAAGAAACAATAACGAGGTAGTAGCGGTATCTCAGCAGGTTTGTAAGTGATTTGAAATTGAAATAGCAGTGGAAATTTGTAACATGCAGGTGGTGGTTTGTGAAGTTTTATCGAACAAAAACAGAGAGTGGTAGCAGCAGTCCTTTTTGGTGTGGAGGACGAGCAGTGGGTGTTGGTGATGGTGGTTGAAGACTAAACATAAAATGATATTTGGTATTGTAGAAGGTGGTTCAACTGTGAGGGTGTACGTTCTTAGGTGGTGATCGAAGGGTGATAGGTTTGTACATCGAACAGGGAACAACAATTGTGCATGTGAGTTCTTGGTGGTTTTGTTGTGGTTTGACGATAACAAGTAGTATGTTAAAGAGAAGAAATATTTCAATGGTGTTGTGCGTGTTGGTTTCGAAAACAGAAAAATAATAAACGGTAGCAGTGCTTTGATGATGGTTCGTTTGTGCTTCAAGAAAAATGGAAGGATGATCTGTTGGTGGTGTTATTTATCGTGGAAGAAACAGAAAGTAATTAGAAGTGGGATTGGGTTTGTAGTAGTTCAAACAATGGTGAAGGAGTGAAGGTTGATGATTGTCGAAGATGGTACCGGTAGTGACTTCTCAATGGTTACCAGCTATAATTTGTTGTAATTGATAATGAGAGTTTTAACTTGATTTGTTAATCTCACAATTATGAGAAATTCGCTGGTTTTGTAAAGAAAAAAGGTATCGACAGAATTAATCAGACATGGAGAAGAAACAAAATAAATAAAAGTAGATAAGGAGGGTTACCAGATTTTGTTCTTGTTGCAATTGATTTGTACGATTTTAATCAATCAGCTACAGCTAGATAACTACTCAAAACAAATCTGATTTCCAAATCTATCTAATCGGTTTTTACTTATTTGATATTTATAGATAATGATTTAATAATTAATAATTATAATTACATTAGTTATAATCCAAAATACTAATACTAACAAATAATTAATATTATTACTGATAATAAATAATAATAATAAAAATATTGATACTAATAATAACAATAGTGGGATTAATAATAATAAGAATAATTCTATTAATGATCATTGTAATACTAATATTAGTATTTGGAATAATAATACTAATAATTATAAAAAATTTATGAGAATATTATAAATGGTAATTTTAATAAAGTGTATTATTTTTATAGTAATAATCATAATAATAATGATAATGTATAATAATAATATTGATTCTCAAAGATAATACATGGTAATACTAGTAATATCTATTTACATGTTTTAAATTTTTATATCTCTATTATTAATATTACTATTAATAATAGTAATGAGATTGATATAAATAATTATGCTTATCAAATCTCATGTATTTAGGTATACATACATACATATATATATATATATATATATATATATATATATATATATATATATATATATATATATATATATATATATATATATACACACACATATATATATACATATATATATATATATATACACACATTTATAACGAATTGGTAATATCAGTAATTCTGAAATCAATAATAATGAAAATATTATAATAATTATATCTTAACTTATAACTAATTTTAACATGATATTAAATATTATTAATTATGTAATGCTTATTATTATATGATAAGATATTTAATATTTGTATATATATATATATATATATATATATATATATATATATATATATATATATATATATATATATATATATATATATGTATATATATATGTATACGTATATATATATATATATGTTAGGACATACATGTAATATTATTTGTATACAGAATTCATATATATATATATATATATATATATATATATATATATATATATATATATATATACATACATACATATATATACATATATATTTACTTGATAACATTTTATTTATTTTGTATAATACTTTACACATTTAATTCAAATGATTAAATGGTATAGTATTCATTCAACTTAATATATGCTCTTAAATTTTATTTACATATTTATTTTCACACACACGTATCTATTTACATTTAATTGTTCGTGAATCGTCGAGAATGGTCAAAGATCAAATGCATTCGTGAAAAATAGTTCAAACATTTAGAAACTCGGTTTAATAGACGTTGCTTATTGTGTCGAGATCATATAAAATTAAGTTTAAATTTGGTTGGAAATTCCCGGGTCGTCACATCTGATAGGTCAAAATCCAAATATAAAATTGAATGAAAATGGTTATTCTGCGGTGAACGGATACGTATATCTGTGGGTGTAAGTAGGATAGTAAATGACTGTTGAATCAGATTCGAAGAATGTACAGTGTATCTTATTAATATGAAATCTAAATATTTCTCGGGTATTACCTACCCGTTAAAATATTTTCACCATTAATCGTTTGTACAAAAGAATTTTTAATTACAATCTTTATGAAAATATACTTACATATATATTCTCTTCAGATGTAATCATGGATTTAATGAGTCAATATAATATTAAACTCATTTGATTTACCGTTAGAACAAGAATATATAATCTCTAGAACATTAGAGATTACATAATCGTCATGTCGTACGAAGATAAATAATGTAGAATGTCATATAGAATGATGATTATGCTCGAGGTATAGATTGCGATGTTGAGACGTGGATTGTTGATGGTACTGTTGGTGCCGGTGATGTTGTTGAAGCTGGTAAATTTTGCACCATATTCTCCAGATTGATTACTCGAGCACGAAGTTCGTTGACTTCTTCTATTATTCCGGGATGATTGTCGGTTGGAACGAGCGGATGAATAAGGTTTAGAATTGTGGATAGAATATAATCGTGTCGAGCTACTTTAGAATGAGGCTGAAAATGGTGTTTCGGATAGGTTCGCCAGTAAGTACTTCAGATTCTTCACCAAGAGGGAACTGTGGTGGATGAAAGGGATCGCCTTCTTCTTGTCTCCAATGATTAAGTAGGCTACGAACCCACCAGATGAATTGGGGATGGCTGATTGGTTGATTCATTCTGGTAACGCTGCCTCCAGAGCTTAAGTGAACGTCCATGTCGGAATAGCTGTCGGATTCCGAAGAACTTGAACTAGTGGCGAGTTCCATTTCGTACGATTGAGTAAGGGATTTTTCGATAGGAAATAATTTTCGGCTATTGGATGGTATTCTAATTACATATAATATCTATATATATAGAGCAAAAGATTTCGTAGATTACGGAGAAAATTTCGAAAGCTGTCAGGCAAAGGTAGCAGTAACAAATACGCTAAGATATAAATTAGCAGATACGATAAGATATGAATTTCGTCTATAGACTATTCATGCAATCAATGCAGTAAGATGTGTCTAGACTAAGAATGATTAGCAGGTGATTCCCGATGAATGATAAGCATGTAATTTTTGACACAATATGATAAGCAAAACTTTTGACATGCAGACACGGTCGAAGTCCAGACTCACTAATGCATCCTAATAACTATCAGTTAGACACACTAATGCAAGACCTGGTTCGCTAAGACCACCGCTCTGATACCACATATAACGACCCGTCCATATCCATCTGGACGAATACATTACATTTGGTTACATCGCGAGGTATTTGACCTCTATATGATACATTTTACAAACATTGCATTCGTTTTTAAAAGACAAACTTTCTTTACATCTAAAGTTGACAGCATGCATACCATTTCATAATACATCCAACTTTAATTGACTTAATAATAATCTTGATGAACTCAATGACTCGAATGCAACGTCTTTTTAAATATGCCATGAATGACTCCAAGTAATATCTTTAAAATGAGCTAATGCACAGCGGAAGATTTCTTTAATACCTGAGAATAAACATGCTCTAAAGTGTCAACCAAAAGGTTGGTGAGTTCATTAGTTTATCGTAATCCATCATTTCCATAATTTTAATAGACCACAAGATTTCATTTTTCATAAATAACATTACACTCGCAAGTGTATAAAATTCATTCGTATGATGAACACCTGGTAACTGACATTAACATAATGCATATAGAATATCTCCCGCATACTCGCAAGTATGCCATAATATTGGCAATCGCAATCACCATTTAAATCGAAGTACTAAAGCATTCCAAATTCCAGAATGGGGCTTGTTAGGCCCATAGATCTATCTTTAGGATTCGCTTCAATTAGGGGCCATTTCCCAAATTCTTAGGTTACCAGACTTGAAGGGGCGATATTCGGTATAGTAATCTAACCATACAATGTAGTTTCAAGTACTTGTGTCTATTTCGTCAAACATTTATAAAAGCAGTGCATGTATTCTCAGCCCAAAAATATATATTGCAAAAACATTTAAAAAGGGAGCAAATGAAACTTACAATACTGTATTTTGTAGTAAAAATACATATGACGATAGTGAACAATGCAGGGTTGGCCTCGGATTCACGAACCTATATCATTTATATATATATTAACACATATAATTGAAGTCGAATAAATTTATGTATTATTATTAATATAACTGTTATTATAGTAATTCATGTGTTTCCTTATTAACTCAAATATATTTATTTTATATACTTTAAATAAATAATTTATAAAATATAGTTTTATTAGGTATATTTTTATATATACAACTAACTTTTATTGTAATAATGATAATAATATTTATAGTAACATTGATAATAATAATAATAATATAGTTGTAATAATAATGATAATGGTAAAAGTAATAATAATGTTTCTAAAAATAATACTAACAATAATAATGATAATAATAATAATAATCCTAATAGTAATAAGAATGATAATTTTACTAAAAATGTTATTTTAATGATATTGATATTAATAATTTTTAATAAAATAATACTTTTACTAAAATGATAATTTTTGTAATAATATTAATAATGATAGTTTTAGAAATAATGATGTTTTTAATAATAATGATAATAATATTAATTTTATTAATGATCATACTAATCATAATATTTATGGTAGTAATAACAATGATTAACTTAATAATAATAATAATAATAATAATAATAATAATAATAATAATAATAATAATAATAACAACTAATAATAGTAATTATAGAAATAAAATAAAAGTGTATACCCCTTTAAAAGCTTTTTGTAAAAAGAAATGCCCTAGACCGGCTCGAACCCGCGACCTCTCATTCACATGACAACTTTCCAAACCGTCCAACTATCGTTTCATTTCTTAATAAACTCGCGTGTCTAAATCTTTATTATGTACAGAACCAATTATCTTCTACCTCATTACCCATTTGTAGTTCATTAAAAGCCCAAGAAAATAGTCCATCTATTTTAAAAGAAGCCCAATCAAGTTGCAAGTCCACTTAATAGTTTAATCAAGCGCAAGAATTGATTTCTATGCCTCTGATCCAATCCAATACCGAAAACAGAAAATAATATAACTAGTAGGTCATGAATTTGGTTCTTCATCATCACCACAGGATCACGATCATATTATCACCGAGCTTCTTACAGTTAATCGTCATCATCATCAATCGGTTTGCAACAAGAAACTTCAACGGCTAACGTTGCTGTAGCAAGGAGAAATAAAAAAATAGAACGGCGTGATTTGCAGCTGTACTTCACGATTTCTTGGTGGTTTTCGAGCAAGAAAATGTGGGTTTGGGTTGAACAAGACACATAAACACTGCAGCCGTGAACAGCATCATCAAATTATCATTTTATCGTCTATCACTTTTGTACTGTTCATCGTCTTCTCCATTTATCTTTTTCTCCTTTATTTTGAAATAGTAGCCGAATGGTATAGTAGTAGCAGTGATAGCGTAACAGTGGCTTAGGCTTTGGGGTGGTCTCGGTTAGCATAGAAATAGAAAATAGCACGGTCATGGGTTTGTGTGGTGGATTCCTTAGTTTGAACTTCGTTTAGAAATGAAAAAGATAGATAGAGAAAAAGAAAGAGAGAGAGAGAGAGAGAGAGAGAGAGAGAGAGAGAGAGTTCAAGGTGGTTTACGATGGTTATCGTGGTGAACCCTGGTGGTGGCGGAAGGGGGGTTGTGGTGGCCGATAGGTTGTGGTGGTGGTGGTCTCCATTGGTGGTAATGGGAGCTCTCCATCTTAACCTCTCAAACATATATAATACTCCTAATACAGAGTATGAAATTTATTATTTAATATTAATAATATTAATAATAAATTATATTATATTAATAAAACATGAGGCGAATGAATCTTTGAACAGGAAAGCAGCCAGGTACCTAATTTATCTCTACCGACACTTTTCATGGGGTGTGTCCATTGCTAAACAGTTACGGATAATATTATTCAGAAAATTCCCATATTTTAAAATTAAGTCCATTTATTTATTTCAGTCATTACCTGTTTGAAACCTGATCAAAAAGATTCGATAATTATTTCTTTTCTGTTCCAATTTATATGTACGGAGTACAAAAACTTAGATTGAAAAGGTAAAAAAATATTTATTAAAACTACTATCTTTTTAATCAAATTTTGGAATAACTTTTATTTTAAAACTTCATATATATATATTAGACCTATTTTAAAATAATTAAACGTCAACTGAAAGTTACAGACATTTACCATTTAAGCTCAAAATTAATTATATTTAATATACACTATGTATATATATAAACAGTTTTAAATAACAAAATTTACTACGCACATAAATATATATTAAATAATTAAATTAAATATTACAATATATATATACAAGAAATATACATATAAAATAATAGTTTTTATTACAATGTATTTTATTGTACATATTTATTTATAACAATAAATGTATATAATAGTTTATTAATGTTCATGTTATTATGTATATTATACATATATTTATATATACACATATTTATATATATCCACATATTTACAAGCAATGGTTCATGAATCATCGGGAGTAGTCGAAGGTCAATTGAATATATGAACATCGTTTCAAAATTTTCTAGACTTAACATTACATACTTTGCTTATCGTATCGAAATCATATAAAGATTAAGTTTAAATTTAGTCGGAAATTCCCGGGTCGTCACACTTATAATAGGTTATAATGCTTATTTGATATATAATTCAATTAACGTTATAATATTGTATTACTTAAAACATAATATTAGGTAATATTAGTATACTTATGTAATAAATATATTTTATATAAATTTCTCTTGTTTGCAAAATTTTAATTATAATAACAACAACATAAGGATAGTAATAATAATACTTGTAATACTACTAATAATAATAATGATAAAAAAATAATTTTTAACAATACTAATAATAATAATAAAAATGATAATTTTAATAATTTTGATAATAAAAATAAAAATGATAATAATAATAGTAGTAAAAATAATAACTTTAATAATAATAATTTTACTAATAATGATAATAATAATGATATTAATACTAATAATACTTATTTTAATAATAATAATGATATTAATGATAATAATAATAATAATACTTATAATACTTAATGCTAATACTTATTATGAATGATAATAATATTAATCATATAACAACAATAATTAATAATAATAACAATAATAATAGAATTAAAAATAATAGTAATAATAATAATAACTACCTTAATGGGAAGAGCTTAAAAAATAAATAAATAAACTGCCTACGTCTAGGCTCGAACCCCTGACTTATCGCTAACCCACAAACACCACTAACCATCCAACTGTCTGTTACATTGCCTGATTTATTCACGCCCAAAATTCTTTTAACCTTACATGCATGCTTCCCTCTCCATCTTCGGCTCAAGTTTCATTCGGCCTAAGCAGACAACTCGGCCCAACAAGGTATACGGTCCAACAGCAAGAACAAGAACAACAGCTTCTCTTGATAATAAAAAGGAATATCGTAGTGGCCTGGGTTCGAAATCAGGACCTCTCGTATGACAGAAACACCCTGAACCATCTGTCTGTATTTGTTTTTCTATTATTATTACCCTCACTAATTTATCTAACTCGTATTGACTGTTTTCCCTATTCCTTCTTCTTAATCAAACATCATCATCTTCGGTTATTCCATGTATCACCCTCATCATCATGTCATCATCATTAATCATCATCCTTATCATAATCGTTCTCACCATCATCATCATTATTTATCTTCATATTATCATCATCATCTTCCTCGTCTTGGAGTCATATCATCATACAACATTATCATCCTACCCGTCGTATTCGTTATCATCATTTCACTGTATATCATTGCTTGTGGTTTTGATATCTGATCAATTCAACGAAGAGGAGAGAAAGAAAGAAAGGAAAAAAAATAACAACATCCCTTTTTAGATTTTTGGTTCGTGTGAAATAGAAAAAGAAACGCAGCAGTAGCTGCAGTATATGGTGGCTCGTGCGTGGTGGTTTTGGGGTGACAACGACAGCAGCTGTAGTAGTATGTTTTCGATGGTTGCAGGTGATCGTCGAGGCTGTTTTGGTGGCGGTTGTTGGGTGTTTGTGGAGGTGAGTGGTGGTGTTAGAAAGTGGTACAAGGTGGTGGTGGAAGAGGGTGGTTCGTGGGCTGCAAACACCGAAAGTAATTGAGCATCAATAGTTGTTGGTTGGTTGTTCGAAACAGATACATGAAAAAAATAGAAGGAATGTTCGGATGGTTGGGTTTGTGGGTTTTGTTATCGACAGGAACCCGGAACAGGAAGCGATGGAATGGTGATCGGAAAAGAAAATAGATGCAGTGGGTGGTTAAACATATATCATGTATGTATGGATATGCATAGAGAGAAAGAGGTGAATTGGTTGCTCGAGCCTGTAAACATCTATATCTATGTGTACATTTACAATATAATATATGTAATAATATCATAAAGTAATATTATATTAATACAAATGTGGGTGGATGAATTCAATTCCAAAAATAGCAAATCAATTACACTGTGTTAAATAGAAGAATAGTTAAGCAGCCGTTAGAATTGTAATTTAGTTACCGACACTATTTCACGGAATGCTATATCGTGTCCATTGCTAAACAGTTAACGTATAAAAGTGTTCCTAAAAATCCCAAATTCTTAAATTAACTATATTTATTTATTTTGGTCATTATGGTATAAAATCAATCGTTAATTTAATAAATAAAAATTACATCAACTGTCCCTCTCGATTCGGGGTAAAATATGAAAAATGTTGAGATTTATTATTTAGCTTCTAAATATATTTTTAATAAGCCTAAAATTTATATAGCTCATTTTTGGATCACCATTTATTTTAAAATCACATAAGTTCGTTTATAAGTTGTTTATTATCAATCGAATGATAATTGAGTGTTACTCTCATTTTCCAAATAAATTCGAAACTATATACATATATTCAATACACTTTATTTATATATATATAGATACTTTTTAAATAATAATCATTATAATATCCTATTTTTATTTTTATTTTACATAAATAAATTTTAGTAACAACATGTAATATTTAAAATTATGTTTCCAATTACTATATATATATATATATACACACACATATCAAGTTACAATAAATTGTTCGTGAATTGTCGGAACTGGTCAAAGGTTAATTGAATCTATATAAACAGTTTAGAAACTTTGAGACTCAACATTACAGACTGTGCTTATCGTGTCGAATTCATTTACAGATTAAGTTTAAATTTGGTCAGAAATTTTCGGGTCGTCACAACCATGCTCGGTTTATGTTTTAAATTAAACTAAAATGGGTCGAAACGGTCACTTTGTTGTAATTTGGGCCGACATGGGCCCGGTGTTGTAAAAATCGATTTCTATTGTAGAAAACTCTTAGTTTCAATTATTATAACATATTGTGGAAGTGTTTTCGTTTAAAAGTGTCAGGAAGCGGATTTTCCGCTCGCGTAAGTTGGAACCGGGAATAGAATTTTATAGTTCATTTGGACGCCGTCTGTAAGATCCTGACTTCCTAGTTGATCGGGACGCCATCCAAAATGATGGGACGCCGTCCCAGTGTAAAGGGCTGGACGCCGTCTAAATGGTCTGGCGGGGCCAGCTTGCTGTTTTTAGATATTTTAATAAGGGCAAAGTGGTAAATTCACATAGGGACCGAATTTAAGGCCCTAGATCAGTTCTTGGAGCATCATTTACTCCATCTACAACCACCACACCTCTTCCACTTAAATTCTAGAGAGAGAGAGTGATTCTTGTGTGAGAAAGCTCAAATCGAAGAGAAAGAAGCTTGTTTCGGGTTGGAGCTCGAGTATTAAAGTTGTTCATCTCCTCACTAGCTACATTTTGATTGTAGTGGTAAGTCTTAACCTTGACTTCCTTGTTTTGATTGTTTAAAGGGTTAGGGTTTGGGTTATAGATGAGCATAAAACCCATTTGCTAGTGATTTGGGGGTTTTTGGGTATTATTAGGTCATGAGGACCCAAGGATGACTAACCTATGGTTTTGGAAATGTTAAAGGGACTTATGAGTCATAATTGGTTAGCTAATTACTAGCACACCTAGTTATTAAGTAAATGGGTGTTATGTGGGTTTATGGATGACCCAAAATGGGTGTGTTGACCTTAAAATGGTCAAATGGGTAATAATTTACCCAGTTTGGAAAGATGGGTATGAAATGCCCTAATTTTGTAATAGTTAGGGTTGTTGAACCTTAATCACTAGCTTTTAGTGGTTCGTGATGATCTTGACCTTAAATGGACGGTTTGGAGTAAATGGGTGGTTTAATGCATTAAGTCATTAAATGCACATGTGTGGGTTGTTGGTATTAAGTCCAACTAGCTTGTGTGTTAATCGAGTACTCATTATATTAGGTACCTTGCTTTGAAGCTTGTGGGGGTATAAAATCATCACCCAATCGATAAGGTAAGTGGAGTAATTATACATGCATGTATATGGTGTATTTATTTGTATGCTATGGTATGACCCACGGAGCCGGGAGTGCCATAGTGTGTGCGAGTGTACTATGATGTGAACCACGGAGCCGGTAGCATCTAAGTGTGAACCACGGAGCCGGTAGCACTATAAAATGAGGTGTGAACCACGGAGCCGGTAACACCGAAGTGTGAACCACGGAGCCGGTAGCACTATAAAAGAGTATGACTCGAATGCGTAGTGATGTGAACCACAGAGCCAGTAGCGTCATAGCATTACGTATGGTGTGAACCACGGAGCCGGTAGCACCATGACGTGTGTATGGTTAACCATATAGTTTGTGTATGTGTCGTTGTATAGCATAATATATTATTTCGGTGAATATGCTATTGATTACGCTAGTTGCGGTATTTGGAGGTTATTAGCTTATATTCCGAGTTTGTATGCTAATTGTTATTGCTAGCGATTATACGGTGTTTGTAAGTGTATGCAAGTAGGTATATTATATATGTACATGTATAATTATTGCATTCACTAAGCTTTGCTTACCCTCTCGTTGTTTACCTTTTTATAGGCTCGGGTGTTGACAAGGGTAAGGGCGTTCGATTGAATTAGAGATCCCGCTTTGTTTTGATAGGGGACGCATTTGTGATGATTAGCTTTTGAAGTTTGGCCAAGATGTGGGTAGTTTAACCCCAAACACCATGCTCTAGTGTAGTTTAGAAATTAAACTCGTACGGTCGAAACTTGTATTTTGAACGAAACTCGTAAAATGGCCGATGTGGGCCCGAAGTTGTAAAAATCAATTTTATTGTGGAAACATCTTAGTTTAACTTATTATAACTTTTTGTGAAAAGGTTTTCGTTTAAAAGTGTCGGGAAGAGGGTTTTTCGCTCGCGTAAGTTGAGCACGGGGATCAGTCCCTGGCAGATCATTGGGACGCCGTCCAGGCCTTCAGTACTGGATGCCGTCCAGAATCCTGGACGCCGTTCAGATGTACTAGCCTAGAAATTTTTTTTTTTTTTGGGTCGTACTTTTGGGCGTTTCTAGGTTTTGGTTGTTACAGGTGGTATCAGAGCATGGTCTAAGGGATTTAGGCGACTTGAGATAGGTGCCTAGACTTAGACTTGAATTGTGTATACGCGTTATGCGGGACTTGTAGGAGACGGGTCGGACCGGGGATTGGTTAGTGCCTAGGTTTAGGCGAGCTAACTATGCGCTAATTGTTTTGTGTTGTGTTTATGCAATCATCAAGCGAGATGGACGTTGTACTAGCGAGTTAATGCGACGTGCTCGCGTAACAATGATTAGCTACCATTGTTACGGGTCCAAATCGAGTCAAATAAGCGATGTACGACGATTGTTGAGCAAGATGGGACGGTGAGGTGAATATGTATATGTGTCATGTCTTTTCATTCGTTGTTTAACCTATTTTCGTTTTATAGAATGAAGATGAGAAATGGATACGACACCAATGACAGAAGTACGAGTGAGGACGTTCAGTTCACGGCCAAAGTTGAGGCCATCTTTAAACGTCAAAAAGTAGAGTTTCTCGAAGACGTTAAAAAGATGTTTCTAGATACGATCGACGAGCAACTAGTTAATGTAGTTAGGGAACAAGTTAAGCTTGTTCTACAAGAGGATAATGTAGGGAGACGGGTCTTCTTTTATAAGAATTTCAAGGACTCTCAACCTCCCACCTTCGATGGTGAACGGGACCCACTTAAGAGTGCACGTTGGATCTTCGATATGGAGGGGGCTTTTCGTACATGTGAATGCCCTCTCGATAAAAAGACGAGGTATGGTTGTAGCATGTTAAGAGGTGATGCTAAATTGTGGTGGGACGCGAAGATCCAACTTTATGGCGAAGAACAATGCATGGAATTTACTTGGGATGAATTCAAGAAGGAGTTTTTCGACGAATACCGAACTTCCGATCTTACAAGGCTTAAAGATGAGTTGCGTGCCTTGAGGCAAGGGTCGATGGATTTGAACACTCTCAAATCCGTTTTCTTGTCAAAGACCCAATTTTGCCCAGAGTATGTCGGGAATGATAAAATATTGAAGGAAGATTTCTATCGAATCTTGAATGACAACTATCAAGATAAGATTAGCATAAGCGTGGTGAAAAGTTTTGTTGAGTCGTTTGATATGGCCAAAGGTTTCGAGTCGCTCGCTTTGAGAAAGAGTGGCTTTACTTTTGGCAAGAGGAAGTTTGAAGCTACTAGTCATTCGAACAAGAAAAGTAAGGGTGCGAGTGAAAGTGTTGGTAGTGTGAAGAAGGGTACGTCCGGGGGTTTTGGACCTAAATGTTATAATTGTGGGCGACAAGGACATATGGCTCGTGATTGCACCAACCCATCTTCTACAACCAAACTCACTTGTTATAATTGTGGTAAGGAAGGGCACCGAAGGCCGGAGTGTCTCGATTTGCGCAATGATAATGTTAAGCGGCTAGAGAAGGCGGCGGGTACGGCTAGGGGTCGCAATTACTTAATGACCAATGATGAGGCCAAGAAATCCAATGAAGTCGTCTAAGGTACTTTCATGGTTAACTCTAGTCCGGCACGTATACTTTTTGATAGGGGTGCTAACTTGTCGTTTGTGTCTCCAAGATTTGTGCCTAAGTTAAATAAACCGCTAGCTAAGGTAAGTCATCCGGTAGAAGTCGAAATAGCGGACGGTAAAACGGTGCTAGGGGTTGATGTTTGTAAAACTTGTAATGTTGTGTTTGGTACCGAAACTTTTGAAATCGATCTCATTCTAATGACTTTGGGTGATTTTGATATCGTTGTTGGTATGGATTGGCTCGATCATAATAGAACCGATATTGCATGCCATGAAAATCTATTCGTGTGAAGACCCCAAGCGGGGGAGAGTTAATTATTCATGGCGATAAGCGAAGAAGACTTATGCAGATATGCACTTTTGCACGGGCACATCGTTTCCTTGTTAGTGGTGGCATGACTTTTCTTGCCCATGTTGTTGATACTCGTGATGAGCCACCATCCATTCGTGAAATTCCGGTGGTTAATGAATTTGAAGACGTTTTTCCGGATGAATTACCGGGTGTTTCAGCGGAAAGACAAGTTGAATTTCGCATTGAGTTGGTTCTGGGGGCCACCCCCATTGCTAAAACTCCTTATCGTTTAGCACCAACGGAGATGCAAGAGTTGTTAAATCAAACCCAAGAGTTACTTGAAAAGGGTTTTATCCGACCGAGTGCTTCACCATGGGGCGCTCCGGTTTTATTCGTGAAGAAGAAGGATGGTAGTATGCGGATGTGCTTCGATTATCGGGAGTTGAATAAAGTGACGATCAAGAATCGTTATCCATTGCCTCGGATTGATGATTTGTTTGATCAACTCCAAGGTGCAACGTATTTCTCTAAGATTGACCTACGGTCCGGCTATCACCAAATGCGGGTCCGTGAGGAAGATATTGAGAAAACGGCTTTTCGAACTCGTTACGGGCATTTTGAATTCGTAGTAATGCCTTTTGGTCTTACGAATGCACCGGCGGCATTCATGGATCTTATGAATCGAGTGTGCCAACCTATGTTGGACAAGTCGGTAATTGTGTTCATTGACGACATACTTGTCTATTCGAAAAGTATGAAGGAACATGAACATCATTTGCGGGGGGTGTTAAAGACGTTGTGGAAGGAGAAGTTGTATGCTAAATTCTCCAAATGTGAATTTTGGCTAAGGGAAGTTCAATTCCTTGGCCATATTGTGAACAAGGATGGTATTCAAGTAGATCCGGGGAAGATAGAGACGGTGAAGAGTTGGGGACGGCCGACTACGCCTACGGAAATTCGAAGTTTTCTCGGATTGGCCGGTTATTATCGTCGGTTTATCCAAGACTTTTCTAAGATCGCTTCTCCATTGACGAAATTGACGAGAAAGAACGCGAGGTTTAATTGGGAGAACGAGCAAGAAATTGCTTTTCAATTGTTGAAAGAGAAGTTATGTCAAGCTCCGGTGTTAGTGTTACCGGAAGGGGTAGAAGACATGACGGTATATTGTGATGCGTCTTTAAATGAGCTCAGGTGTGTTCTAATGCAAAGGGGTAAAGTCATCGCTTATGCCTCTCGACAATTAAAGGAACACGAAATGAGATATCTTACTCATGATCTTGAGTTGGCGGCGGTTGTTCATGCGTTGAAAATTTGGCTCCATTACTTGTATGGTGTCAAGTGTACGATTTATTCGAATCACAAGAGCTTAAAACACCTTTTTGATCAAAGAGATTTGAACTATCGTCAACGTAGATGGATGGATGTGGTGAAAGACTATGATTGTGAAATACTTTATCATCCAGGTAAGGTGAATATGGTCGCGGATGCGTTAAGTCGGAAGAGTCAACATTCGGCGATACGAGTAGGATCGTTACGCATGATTATTACTAACGATTTTCTTGTAAAGCTTGGCGAGACGCAAATTGAAGCTTTTGTTAACAATAAGCATAAGGAACGAATCGTGGGACAAACGGAGTCTATTACCTTAGGTTTGCATGGTTTGTTATCCTTTCAAGGATGAGTGTGGGTGCCTAAAATGGGTGATTATCGGCGAGTGCTACTTGATGAAGCACATAAGTCAAAGTATTCCATTCACCCGGACGCGACGAAAATGTATCTTGATTTGAGGAAAGAGTATTTGTGGCCGGGCATGAAACGTGATGTTGTAAAGTATGTTGAGCAATGCGTTACGTGTTTGCAAGTTAAGGCCGAGCACCAAAAGCCGTATGGTAAGTTACAACCGTTAGAAATCCTGAAATGGAAATGGGAGCACATTACCATGGATTTCATCACAAAGTTACCAAAGACGGCTAGAACCCAATTTGACTCGATTTGGGTAATAGTTGATCGATTGACGAAAAGTGTCGTGTTTCTTCCCATTCGGGAAGCGATATCATCGGAGGCTTTGTCTAAGTTATTTATCAAGGAGGTGATATCGAGACACGGGGTTCCTATATCTATTATTTCGAATCGAGATACCCGTTTCACATCTCGGTTTTAGGAGAAGTTTCATGAAGATATGGGTACACAATTGAAATTGAGCACGGCGTATCATCCTCAAACAGACGGTCAAACCGAACGTACGAATCAAACTTTGGAGGATATGCTACGGGCGTGTATTATTGATTTCGGTGGTAGTTGGGATGAGCACTTACCTTTGGTGGAATTATCGTACAATAATAGTTATCATACTAGTATTGGGATGCCACCTTACGAGATGCTTTACGGGCATAGGTGTCGAACCCCGATTTGTTGGGGTGAAGTGGGTCAAAAAGAAATTGGGAGTACCGATTTGGTTTTAGAGACGAATAGCAAGATTGATATGATTCGGGCTCATTTGAAAAAGGCTCAAGATCGACAAAAAGCGTATGCCGACAAACGAAGGCGACCGATTGAGTTTCAAGAATGTGACATGGTGATGCTTAAAGTTTCGCCATGGAAAGGTGTCATTCGATTTCGAAAATGGGGAAAGTTACCTCCTCGATTTATTGGCCCTTTTAAGATCTTGGATCGTGTTGGTGAGGTCACGTATAGACTTGAATTACCCGAAGAGCTTGCGGGGATTCATAACACATTCCATGTTTCCAATCTCCGTAAGTGTCTTGCGGATGACACGGCGTGGGTACCGTTGAACGAGATTTCCTTGAACAACAAGTTAGAATATGTCGAGGAACCAATGGCAATTCTTGATGAAAAAGTGAAGATGTTGAGAAATAAAGCGGTGAGGACTTTTAAAGTCCAATAGCGTCATAGTAAGGGTTCCGAGTTCACGTGGGAATCCGAAGAGTTTGTTTTGGTATATCTTCCTGCTTGTCATGCGGCTTGGATTGCGAGGACGCAATCCGGTTCAAGTGGGGGAGAGTTGTAAGATCTTGACTTCCCAGTTGATCGGGGCGCCATCCAAAACGATGGGACGTCGTCCCAGTGTAAAGGGTTGGACGCCGTCCAGACTTTTGGACGCCGTCCAAATGGTCTGGCGGGCCAGCTTGCTGTTTTTAGATATTTTAATAAGGGCAAAGTGGTAAATTCACATAGGGATCGAATTTAAGGTCCTAGATCAATTTTTGGAGCATCATTTACTCCATCTACAACCACCACACCTCTTCCACTTAAATTCTAGAGAGAGAGAGTGATTCTTGTGTGAGAAAGCTCAAATCGAAGAGGAAGAAGCTTGTTTCGGGTTGAAGCTCGAGTATTAAAGTTGTTCATCTCCTCACTAGCTATATTTTGATTGTAGTGGTAAGTATTAACCTTGACTTCCTTGTTTTGATTGTTTAAAGGGTTAGGGTTTGGGTTATAGATGAGCATAAAATCCATTTGCTAGTGATTTGGGGGTTTTTGGGTAATACTGGGTCATGAGGACCCAAGGATGACTAACCTAGGGTTTTAGAAATTTTAAAGGGACTTATGAGTCATAATTGGTTAGCTAATTACTAGCACACCTAGTTATTAAGTAAATGGGTGTTATGTGGGTTTGTGGATGACCCGAAATGGGTGTGTTGACCTTAAAATGGTCAAATGGGTAATAATTGAACTAGTTGGGAAAGATGGGTATGATATGCCCTAATTGTGTAATAGTTAGGGTTGTTGAACCTTAATCACTAGCTTTTAGTGGTTCGTGATGATCTTGACCTTAAATGGACGGTTTGGAGTAAATGGGTGGTTTAATGCATTAAGTCATTAAATGCACATGTGTGGGTTGTTGGTATTAAGTCCAACTAGCTTGTGTGTTAATCGAGTACTCATTATATTAGGTACCTTGCTTTGAAGCTTGTGGAGGTATAATATCGTCACCAAATCGATAAGGTGAGTGGAGTAATTATACTTGTATGTATATGGTGTATTTATTTGTATGCTATGGTATGACCCACGGAGCCGGGAGTGCCATAGTGTGTGCGAGTGTACTATGATGTGAACCACGGAGCCGGTAGCATCATGGTGCATGTGTTGAGATGTGAACCACGGAGCCGGTAGCATCTAAGTGTGAACCACGGAGCCGGTAGCACTATAAAATGAGGTGTGAACCACGGAGCCGGTAACACCGAAGTGTGAACCACGGAGCCGGTAGCACTATATAAGAGTATGACTCGAATGCGTAGTGATGTGAACCACGGAGCCGGTAGCGTCATAGCATTACGTATGGTGTGAACCACGGAGCCGGTAGCACCATGATGTGTGTATGGTTAACCATATAGTTGTGTATGTGTCGTTGTATAACATAATATATTATTTCGGTGAATATGCTATTGATTACGCTAGTTGCGGTATTTGGAGGTTATTAGCTTATATTCCGAGTTTGTATGCTAATTGTTATTGCTAGCGATTATACGGTGTTTGTAAGTGTATGCAAGTAGGTATATTATATATGTACATGTATAATTATTGCATTCACTAAGCTTTGCTTACCCTCTCGTTGTTTACCTTTTTATAGGCTCGGGTGTTGACAAGGGTAAGGACGTTCGATTGGATTAGAGATCCCGCTTTGTTTTGATAGGGGACGCATTTGTGTTGATTAGCTTTTGAAGTTTGGCCAAGATGTGGGTAGTTTAACCCCAAACACCATGCTCTAGTGTAGTTTGGAAATTAAACTCGTACGGTCGAAACTTGTATTTTGAACGAAACTCGTAAAACGGCCGATGTGGGCCCGAAGTTATAAAACTCAATTTTATTGTGGAAACCTCTTAGTTTAACTTATTATAACTTGTTGTGAAAAGGTTTTCGTTTAAAAGTGTTGAGAAGAGGGTTTTCCGCTCGCGTAAGTTGAGCACGGGGATCAGTCCCTGGCAGATCATTGGGACACCGTCCCAAAAGGCTGAATGCCGTCCAGGCCTTCAGTATTGGACGCCGTCCAGATGTACTAGCCCAGAAAAAAAAATTGGGTCGTACTTTTGGGCGTTTCTAGGTTTGGGTTGTTACACCGTCCCAGATGGCTAGAAGCCGTCCTGGTCTTCAGTACTGGACGCCGTCCAGATGCACTGCTTCAGAATTATTTTTTTAAGGCGTGTTTTTGGTATAACGAGGGTTGGGTCGTTACATTAAGGTGACGGTTTGTGTTAGTTCAATGTATCTCAATTATGTATGTGTATTATATAAAGAAAGGGTGGTTCTTTGTGATAAAGTGGAAGCAAAAACAGTGTGCAGTTTTAAAATGATAATGGAACTCAGTTGATTCCCTCAATTAACAAGTAATAATCTATTGTTTCATAGCGAAATAATTGTCGACAAAAATCAATCACGAGCAGGAGATTTAGAGGCATAAAAATTTAAACAGATAGAGACACACAACTGATTCTAATAATTAACTTAATTTATAATCTTTATATAATTAATATTAATAATTAATAAATATAAATATATTAATAATAATAATATTACTTTTAATTTTATTAATAATAATAATAATAATAATAATAATAATAATAATAATAATAATAATAATAATAATAATAATAATATAAATAACAAGGATAATGATATTTATTAATAATAATGTTAATAATGATAATGATATAAATAATAATAATAACATTAATGATAATAAGAATAAGTTGTATCTTAATAAAAATAACAATAATTCTAATAATTCTAATAACCTCAGTAATAATAATAATGATATTAATAATATTAATATTGATAGTAATAATGATATTAATATAACAAGTTATGCGTATCAAATTTCTATTTCTTTTTCATATTATTACATATACTTATATTCATATATATATATATATATATATATATATATATATATATATATATATATATATATATATATATATATATATATATATATATATATATATACACACACACACATATACATATACATATTTATTTACAACAATTGTTCGTGAAATGAATATATTAAAACAATTCAAAAGTTTTGAGACTCAACATTACAGACTTTGCTTAAAATATTAAATCGTATCGAGAGTTTGAGTTAAAATTAGTCGAAATTTTCCGGGTCGTCACAATGGTTGTCATGATCGTATGCTTCAAATACTCGAAGAGAACCTGTGGTAACTCCTATTTGACTGTAATTTATCGTATGCTATATCTTATTTTACTATGTTATGTGTTGTTTTCATCCATCTTTTGAAGTATCCAAAGTTTACTTTTATTGAGCACAAGTACAGTCTACTTCAACATTGACATTTCTTGTTCAATTAACATATCTGCTACTGATTATTTATAGTAGCAATGGCATAAAAATATTGTTATATGTTTAAGTAGCAATGGCGTATAATTGTTGATTCATTCGGTAACCATGCTATTGCTGAATTCACATATCTTGTTCAATAAAAGTTTCTACTCTTGAATATTGATAGTTTCAATGGAATAAATATATGTTATATGTGTAAGTAGCATTCACATTAAACTATTGTTATATGTGTAGACTATAACCTGACATTGTAGTTTGAGAAATTAAGTTTATATAAGAATTCAACTGCATATTGGGGTGTATAGATGATTATATAATGTACTGTGTTGACTATTGACAGAGCTTGTGTTGCCGTTGGTGATCAGCTCTTTGTTATTGGTGGTCAAGAGGGTGACTTTATGCCCAAACCAGGGGCACTTATCTTCAAGTGTTCGCACAAGCACGGAGTACGTTCATTTATATTCTCTCTTTATGATGAAAAATCTTGTTTAAGACTTGCCATTTGAAAGAGATGTGTTTGACTTTTGACTAATTTTCTGGATCAATATTGTTACTGATTTGCCACAAATTCCAAATTATGAGTTTTATTATTTAGTATCAGTTTCTTAATTTATAAAGTTCTGAAGTTTAAAGTTGTTTAATTGACTTTTAAAAGTTGGACCATTTGCTAGGCATGATTTTATATAGCAACTGAGCACAAATTGAAGTGTTGTTTAAATCATCAGGTTGTTTAATGGGATGTTTACATGCTGGATGACAAGATGAAGTGTCATACATTGCCTCCAATGCCAAAACCCGTTTCACATATGGAAAGAGGCTGTAAGTTTGAACAATTATGTTAGAAAAGAATCTGAAATGGATAAAATTGAGTTAGAAGGTAAGAGTATCATAATTACTTCGAACAATTCACATTTGAAATGGATAAAAATGAGAGCGTATGACAGATTGGACGATCGTTTGTTAGAAAAGTATTTGAATGTTGGTTTAAATATTTATGCAGATCAAACAAGACTTGTGAAACTGCATAGAGTAGAAGGTGGTGTGATGCTTTCAACAAGTGATCCATTATCCTTCAAGAATTGAATAACTTTGCTGTAACTAAATAGAAAAAATAGTTATATATGGTGAATGGCAACTTTAACTTGTAACTTTTAGTTATGCTCTGTATTTCATTTTATGCTAGCTCGTATAAGTTTGCTGTGTTTCAGAATTTTAAGATATACTCATATTGTATCTGTTGTTCAAATATTGAGTGCGCGCGCGCACGCGCACACACACACACACACACACACACATATATATATATATATATATATATATATATATATATATATATATATATATATATATATATATATATATATATATATATATATATATATATATATATATATATAGTGGTAGGATCAAGAGGGAAGTAACCATTCGGGGGGAAGCGGGGGGAAGCAAAAACTTTTTTTTTTTTCGTTTTTTGAAAAAACTTTGTTCACGAACATTATAGATGAGATGAAAATATGAACATTTAGTAAAGACACTTTGTGATAAATGTTTATATTTTGGCGGGAAAATGCTCGAAGAAGTAATATATAACAATTATCGTATTTTTCGAGCTTATTTTGAAGTTTTAGCTATTGGTGTTTAGATATTAGGGTTTAGATATTAGGGTTTATAGGGTTTAGATATTAGGTTTTAGAAATTTAGGGTTTAGGGTTTAGATTTAGGATTTAGATTGAGTTTTTAACACGAACGGTTTAGAGTTTAGGGTTTAGGGTTTGGTGTTTTGGGTTTATGGAATAAACCCAAAACACCAAACCCTAAACCCTAAAACCTAAACCTTAAACTCTAAATCGGGCTAAATTTTACTTCACAAAACATGAAGAAAAAAAACGTTCATATTCTTCACGAACAATATTTATTTTTGTCGATCGTTTTTCCGCCTAAATAATAACATTCATCACGAAGTGTCTCTTCTAAATGTTCATATTTTCGTGTGATCTTGATGCCGGAAAAAAAAATTCAAAAAAAACGAAGAAAAAAAAAATTTGCTTCCCTCCGATTGGTTACTTCCTCATTGATCCTGCCCCTATATATATATATATATATATATATATATATATATATATATATATATATATATATATATATATATATATATATATATATATATATATTGTCCTGACACTTGGAAGTGTGAAGAATAAATTTAAAACCTCACTTTCAAAAGCGTGAAGAGTTACCTTCAAAAGCTCACTTTTAAAAGTGTGAAGAATCACCTTCAAAAGCTCACGCTTACACTTGTTCTTAATTTTGTAACGCCTGTTTTTCACACGCTTGTACCAAATGTGAACCTTATAAATTCACACGCTTTTGAACATGTATATTTGCCTAAATAAGCGTGTCTATTTAACGTTTTTGTTGTAATGATAAGCAAAAAACTTTTTAATTTATACATATGTATAGATAGATAGATAGATAGATAGATAGATAGATATAAGTCTTAAACAACACCCACAACCGTCACATATTGCCTTTGGTTTTCCGTCAGGCCGGCTAAAGGTAATTTATCACAATGTATCTATACATGAGATGATGAGAACGTTGTCTACTTGTTCTAGATGAGCTAGTACTTCTTCATTCAATTCGATCTATCATGCATAGGGCTGTACAGCATTATTTGACATGATCACTCAAAAGAATTTGAGAAAATAAGTAACAGAGACCTATTGACAAAACAATAATACAGAAGTATAGTATTTTTATTTTATTTCTGATAATTACATAGCATTAATACAGTATTAATTAAAGTATTGTTGACTTTGACGTATGGTATCTAAAGTTGACTATTGACTTTGTCAAACTAGTTTGATTTTGAATTGTCACAAGTTAAAAACTCCTATGCAATCACTACTATTCTGCTATTCAACTAAATCATTTTTTATTTCATAATGGTATGGTATTGGTGATATACAAAGAATAATACTCCTTGTAAAATTAAATTAATGAAACAAGTTCGTGTGTAGCCTTCTGTGATTATAATCCTACTATCAATCATCTTTTATCCTTAATTCATTATAAAATTTTATTCCGGCTATACACAAGCATTTAAATTTGACTCATGTGGGTGTGAATTTTTTTTGTCTTCAATCTTCTTCATATCGTGACTGATATTTATAAATACTACGTGAAAGTTTAATTGTCAACCGTCAATCAACCAGAACGGAGTTATAACGTTAATAATTTATTGGAAACATCAGTTTTAATAATGAAATCGTGATCATGAAACAATTGATGTAAGAACCATAACTTTAAATAATATTGTGGAAAAATCTCACCTTATTAGAAATTGAAAGCGATAGCCGATTTTGATTAGAATATATATACAAGCAGATAACCTTTTAATTGTCGTATACTCGTATGTATTCAACGGAGAATGCTTGCTTCATACGCAATTTTTGGCGATTCGTACGTATTTGACAGGTATCGTGGACTCGTCGTATTCAACCATTCGACCTACTGTAGTGATGACCTAATAAACCTGTTTGACCTATTGTCTAAATTAATAAATAAATAAAAGAAAAAATTACGCCGTTGGTACCTGTGGTTTGTTTACATTATCATGACAACACCTAAACTTCTTTTTTTTGCATAGTTGATACCTAGGTTTTGTTTAACTTGCGTGATTGGTAGTACTTGGTACCCCTAGGTAACTATAGTAAAATTTTAATGGTTAACCCTCACATGTGCTAAACATGTGAGGGTATTTTCGTCATTTTATAACAATCTTCCCAATATACACAAACCTAGGTACCATCCACTAAAATTTATCCAAGTTATAATGCTTCCAACTGTACTTCAATACTTGTTTAGCTATCCAGCTTTCCACTTAATCATCATAATAACATCGAATGTGACCACATGATTGGAATGATTAATAGAAGGTGAAAACAGAGTTTTTTTTTTTTCTTTTTTTCTTTTCTTCTTTTTTTCTTTTTATATTTGAAAAAGAAAAAGATGTTCTTATACAAAGGAAAAGAGACTCTTCATTGTCAAAAAGTTTCTCATCAACATCTCTTAATATTTGGTATGCCTTTTATTTCAGTTTCTCACATACAAGATTAGTAAAGTAGTAGTTTTTTAACAACACCTTCTAACTATAAGAATAGGTGGACGATGAGTAGATCTGCTCTGACGATTGAAAAAAAGCAGTAAAGCACCACAGTTTAATCAACAATTTCCGGCAATTGAAGAACTTCGACGACCTTTTTGAAATCGCCACCATCACCATCAGATTTGTTAGGTAGTCCGGTATCAGATCTAGTAGCAAATCGAAACAAACCTTCAATCTAATCAGGATGACGTCGGGCGGTGATGGTAGAGGTGTTGAAGGCCGTCAACGGTGATAGCGGAGGTGTTGAAGGCCGTGTGTGGATCTGTTCGCATGTTGAAGGACGTCACCGTCGGAGTGATTATAAAAGTGGGTTTGTTAATTAAAAAGGTAAACTTTGAACACCCCCAGTTTTGTAATCGTGTTTGTTTGAAGGCCGTCAACGGTGATGGTGGAGGTGTTGTAATCGGCGGTGGCGGTGGCGGTGATGATTCCGGCGAGAAAAAGTGTGATTGAAAGTAAGAGGAGTATGATCAGAGGTAAAATAGCCATTGTTGGGAGATCTAGTGAGAAGGTGGTGGTAGTGGTTTAATTATTTAATAAAATATAAAGGAGAAGATAAAATTAAATTATACAAAAAGGAAATAGGAAAATGACGGAAATACCCTCATATGTTTGGCACATGTGAGGGTTAACCATTAAAATTTTCCCACAGTTAGCTAGGGGTACTAACCACGCAAGTTAAACAAAACTTAGGTACCAACTACGCAAAAAAAATAATTTTAGGTGTTTTCATGATAATGTAAACAAACCGTACCAATTAGCGTACCCAAGTAAATTGGATTGGGTTGTGTTTGCCAGGTATATTTAAATCCTGCAACCACAAAAGGAGACTTGTTATCTACAAGGAACAAAAAAATGAGTAATTCAAAATTTGTATACTTTGTATTCATTTTCTTAAGTTTTGCTTGTTCCACTGTTTCATCATATGTAAATTCCAGCCTAACTACTACTCATAAATATAAATGCTCTTCTCAACAATCGCGAGCTTTGCTGTTCTTTAAAGACAACCTTTTCTCGATCAATATCTCAATTGAAGAACCTCCATATTATACCCCATGTAAAGATTGGCTAGGTTCTGCAGGATACTATCCAATAATGATGAACTGGAGCGCAAGTACAGATTGTTGTGACTGGAATGGAGTCACTTGTGACCACTCCACCGGCGACATTATCGGTCTGGATCTAAGTTGTGGTATGCTAAAAGGTAGCATCTATCCTAATACTTCCCTCTTCAATCTTCCTCACCTCCAAAAACTCAACCTCGCTTTTAACAATTTCTATAAGTCCCAAGTTCCACGTGATATTGGGAGGTTTTCAAAAAGTCTCACACATCTCAACATCTCTCAAAGTAGATTTGATGGCGAGGTCCCAGCAGAAATCACACTTCTTCATAAGTTGGTGTCTCTTGATCTCTCTGCGAGGTACTTTTTCAATTCTTTAAGCATGGAACCACGTGTTTTCATCGACATGCTTCTAAATTCTACTTCTTTAGAAAATCTTATGCTTTCTCGCATTAATATCTCCTTAACTTTACCTAATTATCTCAATATATCGTCTTCTTTGAAATTACTTAATCTTAAAGGGACTCGACTGCAAGGAAAATTGCCTTATTACATTTTTAATCTTCGATCCATGGAAGTACTCGACTTGTCATCAAACGATTTAGTGGGTGAAATCCCTCGGGAGATATCACTTCTTCCTAAATTGGTTTCACTTGATCTCTCCGATAATGATAATTTGATGATTCAACCTCATATCTTTAACAACCTCCTTAATAACTCTACTCTTTTGAGAGACCTTAGGCTTCGGGATGTTGATATGTCTTGGGTTTTACCAGCTGATCTTATCAATATCTCATCTTCTATGAAAACATTGGATCTCAATAACTGTAGTTTGATTGGGTCCTTTATAAATTCTCAACTTAACCCAACACATCTTACTTATCTTGACTTATCGAATAACAAGCTTAATGGGACATTGCCAACTTGCTTGTTTACTCTTCGTTATTTAAAAACTCTCTATTTGTATAATAACATGTTAAGTGGTTATGTACCTTTTGAGTCGTTTGCTCTTCCCTCGCTAAAAACATTAGACATATCTTCTAATAATTTTAGTAGTAGCCGAGAGTTAGATAAGTTGTTAGCAAGTCTCGCAAATCTTGAATATCTCGATCTCTCATACAGTGGTTTAACTATTATGGCTGGTAATGCTACTCGTTACGTCAACCCAAAATTGAAGCACTTACATTTGGTCTCTTGCAAGATAAATGTATTTCCAACGTCCTTACGATCCATGATCAATCTTGAGAGTTTAGATCTATCTGACAATGAAATCAATGGAGACATTCCTATTTGGGCAGGGGAGATTGGAGCTGACAATCAGTTGTTGAGGTTGAATCTTTCTCATAATTCCATAACAGGCTTGCCACAATTTTTGTGGCATGGATTATATGAACTAGATCTGCAGTCCAATAAGATTCATGGACCACTCCCTCCATCAATTTGCAACATGAGTTCTTTAGATTTACTGGATTTGTCCATGAATGACTTCAGTGGAGTGATTCCACAATGCTTTGGAAATTTTAGCTCCTATCTTACCGTGATGAATATAGCGAATAATAACATTCATGGTACAATTCCAAACACGTTTAGGTTTAGAGACTGTGGATTAAGAGGGCTTATTTTGAAGGGAAATCAGTTACAAGGAGAGTTGCCAACTTCTTTGTCCTACTGTTATTACCTAAAACTTCTTGATTTGGAAAACAACCACTTAAATGGCACATTCCCTAATTGGTTAGAGGATCTTTCGTATCTTCAAGTTCTTAATCTTAAGTCAAACAATTTTCATGGACGAATAGCAACCACTCTTGCTGTTGAATTCCCATTCGAAAACCTGCAAGTTCTTGACTTATCTCATAATAGGTTTGTAGGACAAATTCCAGCAATTTTTTTTGAAAATTTAAATGCCATGAAAAATATGACAAAAATGGGCACAAAATTGGAGTATTTGGAAATAAATGGCAAGTATTACTCAATCAGTGTTCCCATGAAAGGGATGGAGCGACATTTACCACAAATATATGTTGAATATACAATTATTTGTCTATCGTATAATAAGTTTGAAGGGAAGATTCCGAACATCATTGGATCTCTAAACTCATTGATAGTGCTCGACCTATCCCACAACAACCTCACAGGTCCCATACCAGAAGATCTTGGAAAACTATCACAAATTGAATCATTAGACTTATCATGGAACCAACTTAAAGGAGAGATCCCTCGGAGTCTTGTGGGCTTGACATTTCTCGCGTTCTTAAATATCTCGCATAACAATCTTGTGGGTCGCATTCCGACGGGAAAACAGTTCAACACATTAGAATGGAACTCGTTTGGAGGAAATCCGAATCTATGTGGGCTTCCATTGCCCAAAAAGTGCAATGATAATCCACAAGAACCTCACCTTGAGGGTGATGAAGATGATGAAGAGAATGGGTTCACGTGGAAAGTGGTTATGTTGGGATATGGTTGTGGAACTGTATTTGGATTGGTGATGGGTTATCTCATGTTGTCAACCAGAAGACCAAAGTGGTTCAGTGCAATCGCTGATGAAGGAGAGCGTATGATCCTGACATGGAGAAAAAAGAGAAGATATATCACATACATAGGAAGATGAAAACTATTATATTTCAACCGGTACGTTTTCAAATATTTTTACATTTTACAAATATTTGCAAGTAGCGTGTGAACAAATTTTGTTGTTTATACCACTAATTTGACAGGACCGTTTCAAAGTATTTGGAAGCCCAGGCTAGAATATTAAAAAGAGGCTCTATAATAAGGCTGAGATAGTTTTATGCGTTCACAGTTGATCAATATGGTAGTTAGGCGCTGTTGGTATGAGTCATTTGTGGTCTTTTGTGATGTTGCTTTATTTGTTGTCGGTGCCTACTTGGAGCCTTTCATAAAATAAAATGACAAAATGGAAAGTTTCTGTAAGTTTATTACACATTCATAAGTGTTTGTGCAATTAGACAATCAGTTCAATTTGTGTATACCTGCCAGCCAGCGTCAAATACACAAGTTCATGCTAAAATGGTATAAAATTGCATTGGCCAACCCAAGATTGCCTTCGCTGTCTTAAAAGTCATTCGGTTTAACTTTGTGCGACATTGTTGACGACCCATTTTCTCACCAGCCTTAAACTATTCACAAGCTCAATATCTGGTGCTTATTGTTGATGATTACTGTGCTTCTTAACATATCACAAACCAAAAATTAAAAGTCCACCCGCTTGAAGTATCCCACGGCAGCATTAACCCGTGAGTAAGGTTGTACACCCAAAATGAATAAATTCAAGCACCTATAATGATTTCATGAAATGAATTAGTCAGGATTTTCTTGACAGTCTGTTTTAAGAAAATAATCCGCTGCTTTCATATCATGATTAGTTATTATTTTCTGATATTTTTAACTTGCATCGCATCATCCTCGCTATATCCATCAAAATAGTTCTTGCAAAATGTTTGCGCTCCATTGCTAAAGCTTGGAACCTCACATACTTCAGGAATTTGTGAGAGTTTTAGCAGCCACTTGATCTGAAATAACACAAACACGTATTATAAGACTCAGCTATACATCAAGAGATACTATAAATCATAGATAAAACTACATTATAATAATGTAACCTTTTTATTTTATTTTGGTGAGCTGTGTTTCAAGAATTTGATAGCGTGGAAAATGGCAACATCAACATAATAAATTAATGAATGGTGAAATAAGTATTGTACTTCGACTGGGGTTCGATAGTAGATCAGATCGTATTCACTAAATAAGACCTCATTTAAAGCAGCGTGGTGCCGAAATCACCACCATCACGCCACCATGGCGCCGCAGCGCGGCGTGATGGGCTACAAAATTCGCCGGCGCGATGGCTGCTTCACGGAAGAAGGTTGGTGGCGTGAGGGAGTGTTGCCCAATCAGAAGCTTCCATGTAATATTTTCTATTTCGATTGCAATTTTTGGGTATATTTTGATTTTAATAATTTGGGTGCATCTTGATTTTAATTGCTGAAGAAAATGAGATGAAGAAGACAATGAATTCGTTCCAGATCTGTTTGTTCGATGAAGGGGATAAAAGAAATCAATTTACACTTGTAATCCCTATACTTTGTATGAATTTACAACTTAAACCCTAAACTTGAAACAAATGAAAATCACAACATAAATATAAATATAAATATAAGGAATAATAACTAACAAAAAAATATTTAAAACTAATTAATTTTATTAATATATTAAAAATAATACGTAATAAATAACTCAAATAAAATATGAAAAAGAAAATAAAAATGGTGGAACCTACTCTCTATCACACAACCATTACGCCATACCACTACAAACTTCATCATGCTATCACCAGAGGCGAAACTAGGATTTTTTTCGCCGGGGGCAAAAAAAGAATTTTTAACCGTAGCAATTTTTTTTGACAAAATTTGAAGATTTTTGGGCAAAAGTTGGAGATTTTGGGGCAAAATTTGAAGATTTTTGGGACAAAAGTTGGAGAATTTGGGGCAAAATTTGAAGGTTTTGGGGCAAAATATGTAGGTTTGGGGGCAAAAAAAGAAATCCACCGGGCAAAGTCGAAAAACCCAAAATTTTTACACTGAAAAAAAAAATCCACCGGGGGCGCCCGCCCCCCTGCCCCATACCATCTTCGCCCCTGGCTATCACGCCATCACCTTTGCCAAAATCAAGACTATACCCCTTAAAAACATTATCACATCATATCACCCCGTCACCACTAAATAAGGTCAAGGACTTATGGCTGTTAAACTTGAGGGCTCCATACCATCAGAAATTTAGAGCATTTCACTTTTACCTGAAATCGTATATAATATTTTATGTAATCTAACACGAGCTACTCTAATATACTCCTATCTTTATAGGTTAAAGTATATGTCATCCAGAATTAACAAAAACTGTATGATGAAAGATATACAAATATATATATTTGGCTGCTTGGCTTTTTTTTTTTTTTTTTGGAAAAGCTGGTTGTTTGGCTTTTGTTAATATATTCTTTCACATTAGGAAAAAAAAAGAAAAAAAAAATGATATAAATGTTGGCACTTATAAAATGTGTCAAAACTGAGCAGCAGTAACAAAGTTTCTACGCTTATCTAATCTATCTAAACATTTATAAATCATGAAAGTTATTCCGAGCTGTCAACCCTTAATGACCCCTTAAACCATAATGCTAACGTGTCAGCCTCTAATTACTTTCTAATCAACCCTAATCAGTCCTTAACTAGTGAAATGACCCGTGGAATCACGAGTTTGTTTAAACGTGTGATGACCCGGAAATTTCTGACCAAATTTAAACTTAATCTTTGTATGATTAACATTTCCGACACGATAAGCAAAGTCTGTAAAACTGAATCTCAAAATTTTTGAACTACTTTTATATATTTAAATACCCTTCGGTTGTTTTCGACGATTCGCGAACAATTATATGTAAATAGATACATATATACTATAACTTGAAAAGGTAACAATGTATTAATTGTTTGATACCGTACATTAAACTTATTGGTTTAAATATCTATTTGAATATATATGATAAGTTGAAATATTTATTATTAAAATTTATTTATAAATAACTTCCAATGTGTATTTAAAAACTAATTTATGTATATTAAAAAGATATATACATATATATAATTTCAAGTTATTTAGTAAACGATAGTAACATTCGTTTATTGATTCGATTGATATTCAGATAAGTTAAATAAAGCGTTTAAGATGAACCAGTAAAACACTAATTTACTACAGTATTTTCAAATTGCTACAGTACCCAAAATGCTACAGTGTTTTCGAAAATCACTATTTGCTACAGTGAAATTGACTTTGCTACAGTGAATTGCTACAGTAAACCCTATTTTAAAATGTATTTTAACAAATAGCGAGACGATGATTTATAGAAGTAAATGACCAAAACAATCAAATGTATAAGTTATATTTTGAGTGATATAATTTAGGGATAATTTAAGGCTATATTTTGACTAAGGTACGTGTCCCAAAATGTAATGTACAAGTTTTCTCAGCGTACGAAGGGACATTCGAAAAACCGGAACTGGGACATAAGTCGAGTGACAATGTACGACTTATCGGAACGAAAATTACAAGTCAACTATGCATGTGAATTTAATATAATATATAATTAATTATTTAAATTAAATATATTATATATATTATATAATATTATGTCGACAAGCAAGAAAACAAGCAACTTTGAGCTGTCACCAGGGGCCATGCGATCGCATGGGTTCCCCTCACACATGCCATGCGATCGCATGGCAAGGATTTCCAGGAGACATTATAAAGCTCGATCATTTGGCCAGTTTATATCCTCAATCTATTTCACTCTCTTTTTACTCCGTATTATTATTTATATTTTTATTATTATAATTAATATTATTATTATTATTAAGATTAATATTTATTATTAATCTTATTATTATTATTATTATTATTATTATTATTTAAAGTATTATTAAGATTAATATTATTATTAATCTTATTATTATTAGTAGTATTATACATAAAATACTACGACGAGGTCATGAGCGTGTCACTTTCAAAATGGTTTTCGAACGGGATAGAACTAAGGAAAGTATGAGTTATAACTATGAAGGTTATGGGTAATATTCATGGGTACTATTCGCAAGACAAACCTAGTGTTTATCATCTCCGTTGCGTCTACGTACCTTCCTACAATATTAAATCACAATATTGATACGTTGAGATCTACGGTTATTTGGTAATCCGTGTTTCGATCACATTTTGGTGAACGACTTTATATGCTGCTAAGGTGAGTTTCATTGATCCCTTTTTAATTGCTTTTGCAATATATATTTTTGGGCTGAGAATACATGCACTTTATTTTAAACGCAATAGATACAAGTACATACTAAATTCTACACTGAGTTTGAACCGAAAATTCCTTAGCTTTGGTAACTGTTAACTGCCAGTTATAAGAACTGGTGGGCGCGAGTAGTAGTATATGGATCCATAGGGCTTGATATCCCCGTCCGAGCTAGAGCACTAGCCTTTTAACGGACGTATGCTATTTGAGAAGCGTACACGTTGGTTTGCGTGTATTATTAAGATGATTATACAAAGGGTATAAATTATATATACGTTAAGTTTAGTTACCAGGGTGCTCAATTTCGTAGAATATTCTGGATGAAACAACTGAAATCTTGTGATCCACCTTTATATACAGATTATACGAAACATTAAAACTATGAACTCACCAACTTTTGTGTTGACACTTGTTAGCATGTTTATTCTCAGGTTTTCTAGAAGTCTTCCGCTGTTTGCTTAGATGTTAGACAAGCTATGTGCATGGAGTCTTACATGACATATATTTTCAAGGAAACGTTGCATTCACCAAATCATCACCATGTATCTTATTTTGACTGCATTGTCAACGGAAGTACTGTTGTAAACTATTATTTGTGGTGATTGTCTATATGTAGAAATCATCAGATGTCGAAAACTTTTGATTTAAATATTCATTTATGGTGTGCCTTTTCAAAAGAATGCAATGATTACAAAATGTATCATATAGAGGTCAAATACCTCGCAATGAAATCGATGAATGACGTGTTCGTCCATATGAATTTGGAGCGATCGTCACAAAACGAAACAGTTTAATGATATGTTTTAGGTATTAAGTGAAGATAAATGCTAAAGTTATTTAGTTTAATGACCCGTGGAACTATAGAGTACGACTAAGAAACTCGTCAGCTGAACATTTCATCAAACACCTAAAATGATATTAAATAATCCACATCTAATTATAGGAGATAATATTGATTGTCATTTTATTTTAAAAATGTAAATTAAAATATAAATTTAGAATTTGTTTCTTTCTGCCTAACTTTTATACCTTCTCGTACTCAATTCAAAAAAATTAATTAAAATGATTCAAAATTATTTAATTTTAATAATTAAAATAATTATTAATAAAATTTAATAATAATAATTAATTAATAAGATTTAATAATAATAATTAATTAATAAGATTTAATTTTAATTCAAAATTATTTAAATTAATGACATCATCCACCATGCTTAGATTTTTTTCTTTTTATTTTTGATTTTTTTCTTAACAAATGAATTAGCCTAATAATGACATTATCATTTTAGGATTTTAATAGAAACTATAGATAGATAGATAGATAGATAGATAGATAGATAGATAGATAGATACATTCCACGCTGGCATTTGATACGGGACTGAAGAAATCGCATGAAAAAACCCCCAAAATACTTCAATCTGTATCAAACCCTAATGCATATATCGATTCAGTTATCAGCAGATGGTTATCATCTATCTGCGATCACCGCCAACACATGCCGATTCAGCGCCATTAAAAGGTTTGCTCATGTCTCCGCTGAATTAATTCTGAATCGGACTAAAATTCGGATTGTCTCGCATTGGAACGATGTTCGGTTGCAAAACTCAGTGGAATCAAAGTTTCTTATGCTCTGCCTGAAACTATTTAAAGAAGCAGAACCGACAAATTCAATTCTGGTTGCAAAACTATGTACGATTTTTAATTGTGGGTTTTGATTTCGTTAAATTTTGGTTTTCATTTTTTAATCTGCTGGCAACGCTTTGCTGTTACCATTGACAATAGCATTTTTAGTGCTGATATGATACTTTGGGTTTAATCATTATAAATATGATGTATTGTATTATAAGGTACTTATTAAGTTGTTTATTGATGCAGATTAATTATTTTAGGCTGCACTTATGATCTCTTGGATTCAGATTAACAATGCTAGCGACCAGATTCATATGTAGTGAGTATTGATGAAAAATCATAAAAGCTAATGGTCATCAGATGTGATGGTAAAAAAAAGTTAGTTTCATTGTTCAATTTCATTGTTATTGCTCCTCGAGCTATTAAATTTGATGCATTTGAATGCACTTTTCATATATTAGTTAAGGGAAATAGATACAAAGTATTTTGCTGTTTGAAATTGTTAGTGTTTTGTCTATTAGCAATTATATATACGTTTTGTCAATACAAGTGTGTCTCAAGTATCTATTGATAGATTGATGATTTTATAACTTCTCAAGCTATTTTTTGTTGTTGTTTATCACTGTATTTTAGTCATCTGGTTATAATGTTTAGTTCATCATTAGCGTATTAGTCGACAATCATATCCTTCATCTTACCGTCTTACATGGTAATTCCTATATATGTTTTGTCATAAACTTATAATCATTATTAACTTTCATTTGTTTTTTATATATTGTACTAAATGCTCAGATTCAGCATTCATGTAATTTTACATGGTAATTCACTAATTCATATATGTGTTTTATCTCTACTGAATTGGACTTTTCTTAGCTTGTCGAGTATTGAAGAAGCTTGAGATGGATAACGAGTATAAAGGTCATGTTGAGGTACTTATTATCCATTACTGTTGTTTTTAGTTTGATCTTTATATATAGTTTAGTGTGTGATTACCTTTATAATTGATTTCATCCAATCTGTGAGTTTCATAAAATATATAGATATTTATGACAACGATGTATAAAAATGCCAGACTATTCTTTGATTTATTAAATTTTCCAGGTAATGACTTCAATTTATCATCATTCACCTCTAAATTTATCACCAAGTTGATTAAAATCGATTTATAATGTACGTTATCCCTTACAGTTATTTTAATCAATTGTACATGTTAAACAACTATGATTATTCCTATGTTAGTTTTTACTCGTATAGTTTCAGGCGAAACCAACCAGACCATGTTCAATTATTGGAGTTATTGTTGCATATGGTGTTGCCAAACTCTTAAACAAAGTTAGAGAATTAGTATGAGGTATTTATCTTATCTTCTACTGTTTAAATCCCAAGGTATGAGATTTTTCAAAAATATATTGATTTTTGACAATACACTGGATCAATCTCTTTGAAAGTAGCAATTTGTATCCACTTACTTGTGAATGGATCATTTAGAGTCACGTTTTATCTCTGAAGGGCAATTTGTACAAAGAGAATGCTTGGATAGAAATGCCACTTGAGATTGCTGACTCTTTATTTTGATCACGTATTTTATCTGTTGGGCATGTAATTACATACAATTTAACCTAATTGTCTATTTGGTGGCACAAAAATGCCACCAGTAATTTATATATTTGGATGATTTTTCTTTCTTTGGCATGCTTTATTTACAAGATTTTGTTTCATGCCATTTTTTAGTCCTCGGAAATCAGTATTTTTCTAAGAATGGGTAAAGTTCCTCTTATATGGTACTTTTTGTGAACTATGTGTATATTTTTTTTTTTTTTTTTTTTTTGAACTTGTATGATGTTAAACTTGTGTTCTGTGTTTTGTGTTTACATATCTATTGTATGTTTCTATAAAAGTAAACTATGACTTCACAATCAATGAAATATGTCTTTTGCTTTCATAGATACCCTACAATGCAGTGATTCATTCATAATAGAAGTATATTTCTTAGATATGTTGAACAATGTGAAACATATAAACAGTTCGAAACTAGGGTCTGTTATAGAGGTGGCAAGGTGAGTGGGTCGGGCTGATTAGGTAATGGATTATAGCGGGTGTGGGTTCTTAAGGGGGTACATTTTTGAAAAAATTACAAATTAGTATCTGAAACTTTGTATAAATTGATTTAGGAACTTATACGCATATTAAATAATAAGTCTTCAGGTGAGTTTGAACCTGTGTGTTTGAGTGGTTGAACCAATTTGACCCAAATTATGCAGACACAACCCGATTGACCCATCTGTAACCAAACGGGTCAAAATTTCCAACTTAAATACGAATTTTAAAAACTGAATGAGTATAAGATATTATTTAGCATTCAGTCTCATTAGGTCTATTGTTGCAGGTCTGAAGACAAGCGACACTTGCTGCACAAAATGAGTTTGCAATACATTTCGCAAGTTTGATACAGTAAGAAGCACATGCTTTCAAGTTTCAACATGTTACATAAACTCACTTTCAGTATTTCTTTAATGTTGGAATTGAATATGCAAATATGCTGAAATCAACCTATTTGAAACTAGGTCAAAGTATATTTGCAATCCATAAAACCTCCTAAATCATATTTTTTAAATAGTAGGTTACTGATTTACTCATGTACTATTTCTAATCACTTTACGGAGTGATTGTATACGATTTTGGACGTAAAGTGTTTTGGGGCATAAGTAACCCAAAGTGGACTCTTTGTTCTATTTAATGTAAAGTGTTAAACTTTGTGTCATAAGTAACAAGTTCAATTTTCTGTTGGCGGAACGACTTCAGCTCTGCAGTTTGTGGTTGGAGTTGTTTCTGGCATGGTTATTTTTATCACTCATGTAACGCACAGGCTCTTCTTAGGCTATTAATGTTTTAATTTTGGCTATAGTCACTTGGTTTCTGATATTTGTTTGGTTGATGTATGTTGTATTTACACTGTTACTAAATCAAAAATTTGTTGGTTTTGCAGGAAATGACTCTCAATCATGTCAAAAGTGTTGGACTCCTCGGTGACGGACTGTATTTGATTTAACGCCTGAGATGTCTAAGAAGAATATTTTTTTGGTGGTCACAAAGATGCAAATACCGGTCAAACGTTATCCGACTTGGTAAGCTATTCATATATGTGATATACGTCGTGTGAAAAGAGTTCACATAATTTTACAATTGGAATATAGCTTTTTATGTTGACTGATGTAATCTCTTACATGATCAATGTTCATGAAGTTAGTCCATTAATAGGGTCAAACATGATCAATGTTTAAGAAATTGATCCATCAATAATGACCTTTGCTATCAAAGTTAAAGTTCTTGGCTTGTGAATTCAGAACGACTATGGTTATGAGAAGGATGATAAAGATTATGGAGCTAATAATCATGGATCAGCAGGTTACTTTTTTAATAATTTTTTTTTTAATGTTTATGTTCTCATGTAAGTTTGACCCGTTGCCCTAACAATAAGTTTGACAATGGGACGGCACATCATCATTTAAGTTTGTCCCGTTGCCCTAACAATATATACCATTTTTTTAATGTTTATGTTCTCATGTAAGTTTGACCTAACAATATATAACGACGGTGAGGGCTGAAAGATCAAGGAAATAGAGGTTTACCCGAAAATTACTGCAATAACATGGTAATAACTATAAATGAGTTGAACTTTTTGTAGTGAATTTGGTCAGATTTGCACAGCTTGAAAGGTGTAAGATCTTGCTTATGTATATGTATGCTAAACTTAAGGTTGGAGATATGATGATGTGTTGCATTAAGAAGATCTTGAGGCAAGTAGTTTTTATTCTTCTTGTACTCATAAGATTATATTTTCTTTTAAAGGCCTTTGTTTTCATGAGTAGTTATAATGATTTAGATTGAAGGTGTATCTGCATAAATCTATGTGTCATGGGATGCCACTTTGAAGTCTACCCCTCTCATTTAAGGTTTTGGAGGTAACTTCATGAATGTAAACATGTATTGTGTTGACTTAACATGTCAGCCATTTTCAATCTAATTGTGTTTTATGATTCTCTTTAATTGCCTGCATAAATAAATCTATTGCAGCTTGAGGTTGAGTCGAGTTGAGCATGTCTCATGATGGAGATCTAAGGGAGAAGTATAGGCTTGCTCGGGTTATCCAAGATAAGGTGTGACGTTTTCCACCTTATATATACTCACTATAGGTGACAGACAATAATCCTAACGAAGTGGTAGTTTGTATCAATAATATAACAAAATGATGTTTGTATCTGACGTATCTCAGACATATGAACCCAGGTACACTCCACAACACGAATCATAGACATTTTTGAGCTACTATATAACTATATATACCGTGCATATACAAATAAATGCAAACAAAGTACTATATACGTGTTACAAAAAATTTGGAACAGAATATATCTAACAATTGATGTGCACTGCTTAATTCTCAATAAAATTAAGTAACTATACAGAAGCAGTTATTTGATGTAAACAAGGTCTACATCGACAGATAAAAGCTTGGATTACAGAACTTTGTTCATGGGTTTTACCTGTGTAAGAATTTTTTATCCAACACTTCCATTTCAATAATGGAAAGGCTTATTTCTTTAGTAAGGTGCAAGTACTTATTTATTCATATGGGTCAATTATTTCATCAAAACTCAATATTTTATCAAAACTCACTACTTTATTCTTGATGCAGATTTCACTTTGAAAGAAACTTATAGTGGTATACTAAAAAAAGCTCTGTTGCAAAACACCCCGTCTCGAGCTGTTGCGACGCCCGTCTCGACGGTTTGGTGACTAGCCCGTCCCGTCTCGAAGAAAACCGTCTAATATGACAGTCAACGGTCAAACTTCGGGTCAAAGTTGAAAAAAATGGGGTCAAAGTCGGTCAAAATTCAGAAAAGCCAGAAAATCGGTAAAATCGGTGAAATATATCGTATTTTAGTTTGAATTTTTTGTATTAAATTGACGATGATAATAATTATGGGTACAAATTAATTGATTGAAGTTTTTAGCTTTAAAATATGTGTACATATATGCTTTTTTATACTTATATATTTAAAAGTCAACTTTGGTCAACGTCCGCCTCGACCCCCGTCTCGAACGTCTCGACCTTTTTAGGACCCGACCGTCTGGACCCCGTCTCACGTGTTTTGCAACCTTGAAAAAAAGTGCCAATTTAAGGATTACAAATTTAGTGTGATGGTTTCATTTTATTGGAATATTCAATTAAGCAATTCACCCAAAACAATACTTGTGATACTGTCTTTATCATTTCGATAATTGAAAAACCATTGTTCGTATCAATTTTGTGTGATTGATAGTCGCCGTGCAACGCACGGTCTCTTAAATCTAGTAAACATATAAAAGACCACAACTTTACTGTTTGACTTTAATAGTCAAACCTACTTCAGGATGAATTTTATTTAGCAATCGAGTTACTAACAAATAAAAACCACAATTTTTTTACTAAACCCTAACGGCTAATAAGCGAGTTAGTTTTATAATAGTTGAAATGAAAACTTGCAAAATTAGTTGGAAACTAGAATTCGCTGAAAGAGAATGCATAAAAGAAAGTAGGGTTGAAATGCTGAATGGCAAACTTACGACCGCGTTAACGAGACGGTGGAAGCGGCCCCGTGAAAGTCGAACGGCGGTGGAGTTCAATCGGCAGCGTTCGCTAGTGTTGTAGCTTATTCTATAAGCGGGTTATGCAACTATTCAAGCCCTGGTAAGTTTACATTTTTCTGGGTTTATGGGTTCAGGGTTTTAACTTTGTTTGACTTCTGCCACCTCTTTGACTTATCTGAGTACAATTACCTATTCTTTGACTTTTTAATATATACTCCGTATCTATTAGATGTAGATCAGATTTTTTTCAACTCTATCATCACTAATTATTAATATGCATCGAATTACTGTAAATTTTATCAATTAAAGTTAACATAACTATGTATCTTATCTTTGTCGTTAACAAAATCCTTTATATTATGGTGATGCTCAATTGCTCATACTATTTGTTTTACCTTTGTAAAGAGTAAACGAATTTACAGATATTTCAAAAGCTTATGTAGATATGTAAATTATGAAAGCTCAATAATCATGATAACAAATTGAGTAGGCGTTAGGAATGTGTTGATAAAAGTATAGGTCATATATTGCTAGAAAGTGCGTATGTTTTGTTGTTAAGCAAAAACATAAAATAAATACAACAACAACAACAATACCCAATCCCACAATGTAGGGTATGGAGAGGTGGAGTGTAGACAATCATTCCTCGAACCCTAGATTAGAGGGAATTCATTACTCCATTCGCGGGTATAGAACCCGCGACTAAAAAAAAAAAACATAAAATAAATAATATAATATAAATTCAATTTATGTATATGAGAGCCACATGAATTTTGAAAAGATGAGTAATAAAATCTCACCCCATACTCTTCCATCAAAACGATATCTATCCATTCAATCATTGCCACATGTCATTCTGTAACTGCCTGCTTATCTGCTAATGTACTCTTTCAGCCTAAAACACCTCTAACTCAATACACTGTTGCTTCTTTTCTTTCAGCTTCATCTTTTAGAAGTTTAAATTAAGAGAAGATATAAAAAAAATGGAGAAAGGGGTGGCGTGCTTTGTACGTGGGACAATCTTACCAAGTGTTGGTTCTCAAAATACAACTTCATTTGCATCTACAAGGTCCATTTCTTCATCTTTCACCACCAAGGTATCGGTATACATGATTCACTTTCATAGTACCCTTTTTTACAATGCTGTGATATGTAAAATGAAAATGAAATTAATGCAATATACAAATATGGGAATCTATATGAACTAGTTGACTGGTCAAACTGCAAAATCCAATAGAACTTGATCAATTTAGTGTGGGTGAAAACATGATTGCTTGGTTCTGAATTTCTGATGCATTTTTGATGTTTCAATACCACTATTTAGACCGTTAATCAATTTGGTTCTACTAAAATAAGAAATGGTAACAAGTGATATATTGTTAAAAAAATGGTGTAGAAATGCTGTCTTTCATTACAAGTATGGAAAATTGTAAATATCCACAACACTCCTATTATACCAAAACAATGAAATTATTGTAATACATTCATCAATTTCTGCATTCTCATTGTTCCATATATGAACTGGGCAAAAGCTCTGTTTGTTTCTAACCACAAAATTACAGATATGTATATACCATAGAAATATATATACTGTGTTTTCTCAGCAAAGCTTCTTTATTTACATAGTTGTCACGCCTAAGTCTGCATTTTTAACTCTTGAAGCTGTATTATTATTATTCATAGAGTCTAAAATCAAGCTTGTTATTTGGAGAAGCATTGAGAGTGACATCAAGATCGTCAATCAAGGTTTCAAAGGCACAAAATTCCTCACTCGTAACCAAATGTGAAATCGGTGAAAGCCTGGTAAGTGTATCACGGAAACAAGGAATATTATTCATGCTATAAATCACATTTGTGTAACATAATAGAACTCACATTCGTGTTGTAAAAAATTGTTTGTAGGAAGATTTTTTATCAAAGGCAACACCAGACAAGGGTTTGATCAGATTGTTGACTTGCATGAGTGAAGCGATCAGGACCATTGCATTTAAAGTTCGAACTGCGTCTTGTGGTGGGACAGCGTGTGTCAACTCGTTTGGTGATGAACAGCTCGCAGTCGACATGCTTGCTGACAAGCTATTGTTTGATGTTAGAATTACAAACTTACATTTACATCTGTTCTTAGTTCTTGTCTTTTATTCATTCATGTAGCTAGTTAGTATGGTGAAATTTCAGTGTTATAATGGTAAATGCTAATAATTCTGGTCAAATTCGGTCTTAGGCGGGTATGAGTCGGTAAAACTCAAGGATGGTCAAAGTTAGATCAAACATTTAATATTCTTTATACTCACATTTTGTGTCATACAAATATGTATAAAATATTTACATTTGCAGTATTTATATTCGATATATTTATGTGTAATATGTATGTTAAAATTTATATATTACTAAAAGTCAGCAATAGTCAACGTCCAACTAGTCCCCGACTCGATCCACTAGTCGATTTCAAAGTCCAGACCGACTCGACGCCGTCTCGCGAAAATTCCAACTTTGTGGAATTTACAAATTTGATTATAATTTATGAGTCAAGGCAAAATAAAAAAAATGTAATTGTTGAAGAAAGCCTAATCTTTTTCTTTTCTGAATTAATTTCAAGGCATTGACTCACTCACATTTCTGCAAATATGCTTGTTCTGAAGAAGTTCCTGAACTTCAAGACATGGGTGGTCCAGTCGAAGGTAAGAGAAGGTTACATATTCTTGATATATATCGAAATATGACATATATAATTTATTTATGATTAATATTATTACATGATATGATGGTGTAGCGTTATTGTATCTTGATGATCCATAATTAATACTGTGAATGGGCAGGTGGATTCAGTGTCGCTTTTGATCCTCTTGATGGGTCCAGCATTGTTGACACAAACTTCACTGTGGGCACGATCTTTGGCGTATGGCCAGGAGATAAGCTAACCGGTGTGACTGGTGGAGACCAAGTGGCTGCAGCCATGGGTATTTATGGACCAAGAACCACCTATGTTCTTGCTATTAAAGGTTACCCTGGAACCCATGAGTTTCTTCTTCTTGATGAAGGTATAATCATAATATTCTTTTGTTTTCAAGAATAAATATATAAGTTATACATTGTACAAACATGTATAACAAATGTTACAAAATTTCTATTAGGCAAATGGCAACATGTGAAAGAAACAACAGAAATTTCAGAAGGGAAGATGTTTTCACCGGGAAATCTGAGAACTACATTCGATAACCCAGAATATGACACGGTATTTGTTCTTAATTCCTTAACTTTCTTGTTCAATTCATTAAGTAATCATGAAATTTCTTTATGATTTACTCTGTTTTATCAATTCATTGATGATCAAATACAGCTGATCAACTACTATGTTAAAGAAAAGTACACTTTGCGGTACACTGGCGGAATGGTGCCCGATGTTAACCAGGTGTGTATCTTTACATTTCAGTAACAAACCAGTAAATTTTTAAGCTTTGCAGTTAACTACACGGATCTTGCGTGCAATTATTTAGTTAAAATAAGGGAGATGATCCGTACACCACCATTTTAGTCATACATCACCAAATCTATTTTGAGGTGTTGTACAGTACAATGTTTTACACATTTGGTGGTGCATTGGCTAAAGAATGGTACTATGGTAGTGTACGGATCATATGAAAGTAATCTTTATTATAAGAAATTACACTTCAACCCTCCAAGTTTCATATAATTACCAAGTTGACCCCGTACCCTTGTTTTTTTACTTTTGTGCACCTATGATTCACGCAGTCAATTGCACTGAACATTTTCTTAAAATGAAAAATTTATGATTTTTTGGGCTCTACTATTCTTTTGTTTGCAGATTATTGTGAAAGAAAAGGGTGTTTTCACAAATGTGATATCACCAACAACGAAAGCCAAACTAAGGCTTCTATTCGAGGTGGCTCCGTTAGGACTATTAATCGAAAACGCTGGTGGTTACAGCAGTGATGGAACACAGTCCGTTTTAGATAAAGTGATTGTGAACCTTGATGATAGGACACAAGTAGCTTATGGTTCTAAAAACGAGATCATCAGGTTCGAAGAGACACTATATGGTTCATCAAGGCTCAAGTCAGGTGTCCCTGTCGGCGCTTCAGCTTAAAAATTCTATGAGCCCATGCCATATCATCTTTGTTATGTATACATATATTGCTAAGAATTCAATGAAATTAAATCATCATATATATAATGGATTTTTTTTTTAACTATAGATGTCTAAATGTTTACTACTGCAGGCTGCAGAGTTGTATCATAAGACTATTGATTGATATCATTTTCTTAGAATAAATATCTATGTAGGACTTGCATAATTTTACCACAACTTTAATAATTGTATCTAGGGCCCACAAGGGCCCGGCACCTCCGTCATATTGGGAATACGTGACGAATCGAACACACGTATTTTAAATGATTTTATGTCTAATACGTACTGATTTGTGATGGTCACTTTTTATAGTTGATATGAATATGAATACCATGCATCATTCATTGTGACAAAAAGAAGTGTAAATGCACCTTTAGTACTAGTTGTTCTTTCAACTTGACCCTTTCCTTTTCCTTTTCGACTTTCACTAATTATTTGCACCAAATAATTGCTAATGGGCTCAATTGCTTTGGCCCTTTTTTCGAATTTTTCGTACCCACTTTCATACAATTACCAATACTTTAAAGGCCAATCTTTGTCTCAGATGGCCTTTCGACGTTCCAAAGAAGTGGGTTTCGTCATTTAGTTGTCGCCACACTAAATACCCTTTGTTTAGACGTATATAGAAATGTTAACGTACGAATATGACACCAAGGACCACCTTTCTATTCCAACTAGAATCTTTTCTCTACTAAGCGAAAGAAAATTAGCGCGTTGACACTTGATTTCAAAACATACATTGCTAAAATTAGGTAGCAAATTACTCTTTTCCTCCCGAAATAAGTGTCCTATTTATATTTGTCTCAAAATAATTGTTCACTTTCAAAAATAACTATCAAATATCAATAAACTTCCCGATTTACTCAGATTATTACTATCAATCCTTTACTTCTTAAATATATTCAGTTAAACTTGTTTTAAAAATAATGAAAAACTGTCATTTTTCACACCTATTTTAAATTCAACAAGGCTCTTAGAGGCCATTTTTTGGGACGGTGGGAGTAGTGTGTTTTCCGGCTTTCACTAAAGGACTTCAATGAATAAGTTGGTTAAGTGTTCAGTAACAGTTTGATGTCAATCTATTATCCTGTTACATGTATATTATATCAAGATAAATATAGTTATAATATAAATATAAATATAAAACATAAGCTAAAAATCATGAGTGCATGGGAACAAAGGTATTGCTATTACAAAAATGAAAGATATTTGCTATTGATTGCCACAATGTTCATAAAAAGTAGTTTTAGAATTTTCTTTCTCCTCTAAAAGGCTTTTGTATGAGCAAATAATAATACAGGAAATGAAAAGACAAATAGATCATTCATTGTCATGCCAAATCTTGCTAACTTTTTAATTCAATCATTAAAGATTTGTAAAGTAAAGCCCATAAGAGCAGCCACTAAAATACTCTAATCACACCAACAATATAAAAACATTGTATATAAATAGCTGAAAGTATTCTGCAATCGACAACTGTGTAGCCACCTTGTTCAATCACTCTTGGTTCATCTACCATCAAAATTCAAATCAAAACAAGTCTTGATTCTGCTACAAGAGGTAAAGCTCTTTGCTTTTTCCAAAAAATAAAAAATAAAATTATATATATCAGTTTTAAGTTGATGCATGTTTTGACATATAACTATATAAAGTTTTACTTTTTAATCATGTTTCTCGGATAGGTATTTTAATTAGTATAGAATCATATCTCATGATATACAGTGCTACTATCTTTTTCAAGGCTTTCTTGATTCTTGAATTGATACGTCGATTTCAAGATTTTCTCAAGATTCTTGAATATGTTCTGTTAAATCTTGAAAAAAGTATTCTAATGATCTGATTCTCCATAATATGATTCTAAACTTTTTCCTGTGTATTTGGATAGATTTTTTTCATTGAAACAACATCTACCCAATTTTCCATATTCTGAGCTCAAACATACGATGCAAATGAGTAAGATCTCACAATGGACAAAAGAACAGAACAAATGGTTTGAAAGTGCTTTGGCTATATTTGATACAGAAACACCCGATAGGTGGTCAAATGTGGCAGCTTTTGTTCCTGGGAAATCGGAATACGAAGTCAGAGAACAATATGAAGAATTAAAAGCTGATATTAACAATATAGAGGCTGGTTTGGTTGAAGATCCTGGATACATGTCCTACAAATCAGAATTGGTTCAAAATCGTGCGTTTAATTCTTTTGGGAATAGGCTTTTCAGGTCAAGATCCTTTGATCATGAAAGGCGAAAAGGTATTCCTTGGACTGAAGAAGAGCACAGGTGAACATCTATCTTAATTCTTAAAGTTCTTAAAAAACAAACAAAAAATAGATTTAGAACTTGTATCATATGCAGGGCGGTCCGAAAATTTTAGAAGTCCCTATTCAATACATAAAAAATAGACCCTTATAAACGTTAAATATTTCAAGACATATAAAATTATAAACCAATTTTTTTAAGCTCATAATCTGTAAACACGTTAATTACAATAAAAAATCTTTGTCTTAATAATATTTTGTCGTGGTATACATATAAATGGAAATTCTATAGACATTTTAAAATTTTGCGCCCTTTATATATTTGGAAGTTGTATATAAATTTAAAATTTTTGGGCCATTTAAAGTTTGTGGGCCTGTTCAATTGCAGACTTTGCACATACTCATGATTATTATCTGCATTACAGGCGATTCTTGATGGGTCTTCAGGTTCATGGGAAAGGAGACTGGAGAAACATTTCACGCAACTTTGTGACGACTAAAACACCAACACAAGTAGCAAGTCATGCACAAAAGTACTACGCAAGGCAACATTCAGAAGGTAAAGAAAAAAGAAGGCCTAGCATCCATGATATCACCACCATCCACCTGTCGCCACGAGCCACCAATTTCTCAGTTGACAGTCATGACAACTTTTTAACAAACAATGGAATCAATATTCGAGCATATAAGTCTGGTCCCTATTTCCAACCAACACGGTATCAGGTTCATGGTTAAGATTAGGCAACCAAGGTTTGTGCTTGTAGTTGAAAACTTGAAATTAAAATGCGGTCTTGATGATTTGTACCCTGTCTGTTCTGTATTCCAAGGATAAATAGAACATTTGTTGCATCAGGTTTCAGTAATAAGCTAGACAACAGATTTCAAGCCCATTGCTTTTCATTGTTATTGATGTTCCAGTTTAGTAGATCGTGATGTAAAACGTTTAACGATATGTGGAACCTGATTAATTAGATTAATAGATTATCTTTATTTGTCATATTAATTTGGCTCTTGCTCTTTGCTGCATGTCATGCATTAGAAATATGAAGCCATCAGCTGACTTACTCTACATTCATAGTTCCATACTAAATTTTACATGTCAAAATGTCAGATCATCACCATTAACAGACGACAAAAGTATCATATAACTACCACTGTATATAACAAACCGATCAATTAACAGAAGACAATAGGTTTCATTGTTATTGTATATCAGTTATTGTTTCTATAATTTTCTTTTTCTTACCAAAAAATAAAAAGAAAATCGCTTTCAGAGTACGACAAAAGCCCTCAAGGCCTCAATTCATGAAATTGTATTACGGAGTATATGTTTAGCAAGTTGCGGGATAGAGCAGGGCCGGTCCTGAGAATTTAAGTACCTAAAACGAGGTGGGAAAAAATGCCATTAGGCCTTAAGGAATAATATAAGCTATTTAAAAAAGACCCTTAGGCCATAACGTTCGGGTTTCCACCCGAACGTGTGTGTTACATGCAGATGATGAGGGTCGTTGAAATAAATGATATACCGATGCCAAAAAATCGCCGTTAAAAAAAGATATTTCAAAAAATGTCCAAAAGAATGCTAGTGGACTTTGATTTCTCTTTTTCTGGGGCCTTTGATTGTTGTATGGGTTTATTGTGTTTCGCCTTCGCTGTTTCACTTGTGTTTTACCAGTTTTCGTGTTTGTCAAGTCTTCGACTATAACTGTATATATATATATATATATATAAAATGAGCCCCTGTGTAGTGACCCTAACTTTTGTAGTGACCCGAACTTTTCCATGTTTATATATATTAATTGAGATTGATATTTACATGATTAAATGTTTCCAACATGTTAAGCAATCAAACTTGTTAAGACTTGATTAATTGAAATATGTTTCATATAGACAATTGACCACCCAAGTTGACCGGCGATTCACGAACGTTAAAACTTGTAAAAATGACATGACGATATATATATGGATATACATATGGTTAACATGAGATTATGATAAGTAAGTATCTCCATAAGTATATTAACAATGAGTTATATACATATAAACAAGACTACTAACTTAAGGATTTCGAAACGAGACATATATGTAACGATTATCGTTGTAACGACATTTAAATATATATATATCATATTAAGATATATTAATATATCATAATATCATGATAATATAATAATTTAACATCTCATTAGATATTATAAACATTGGGTTAACAACATTTAACAAGATCGTTAACCTAAAGGTTTCAAAACAACACTTACATGTAACGACTAACGGTGACTTAACGACTCAGTTAAAATGTATATACATGTAGTGTTTTAATATGTATTTATACACTTTTGAAAGACTTCAATACACTTATCAAAATACTTCTACTTAACAAAAATGCTTACAATTACATCCTCGTTCAGTTTCATCAACAATTCTACTCGTATGCACCCGTATTCGTACTCGTACAATACACAGCTTTTAGATGTATGTACTATTGGTATATACACTCCAATGATCAGCTCTTAGCAGCCCATGTGAGTCACCTAACACATGTGGGAATCACCATTTGGCAACTAGCATGAAATATCTCATAAAATTACAAAAATATGAGTAATCATTCATGACTTATTTACATGAAAACAAAATTTCATATCCTTTATATCTAATCCATACACCAACGACCAAAAACACCTACAAACACTTTCATTCTTCAATTTTATTCATCTAATTGATCTCTCTCAAGTTCTATCTTCAAGTTCTAAGTGTTCTTCATAAATTCTACAAGTTCTAGTTACATAAAATCAAGAATACTTTCAAGTTTGCTAGCTCATTTCCAATCTTGTAAGGTGATCATCCAATCTCAAGAAATCTTTGTTTCTTATAGTAGGTTATCATTCTAATACAAGGTAATAATCATATTCAAAATTTGGTTCAATTTCTATAACTATAACAATCTTATTTCAAGTGATGATCTTACTTGAACTTGTTTTCGTGTCATGATTCTGCTTCAAGAACTTCGAGCCATCCAAGGATCCGTTGAAGCTAGATCCATTTTTCTCTTTTCCAGTAGGTTTATCCAAGGAACTTAAGGTAGTAATGATGTTCATAACATCATTCGATTCATACATATAAAGCTATCTTATTCGAAGGTTTAAACTTGTAATCACTAGAACATAGTTTAGTTAATTCTAAACTTGTTCGCAAACAAAAGTTAATCCTTCTAACTTGACTTTTAAAATCAACTAAACACATGTTCTATATCTATATGATATGCTAACTTAATGATTTAAAACCTGGAAACACGAAAAACACCGTAAAACCGGATTTACGCCGTCGTAGTAACACCGCGGGCTGTTTTGGGTTAGTTAATTAAAAACTATGATAAACTTTGATTTAAAATTTGTTATTCTGAGAAAATGATTTTTATTATGAACATGAAACTATATCCAAAAATTATGGTTAAACTCAAAGTGGAAGTATGTTTTCTAAAATGGTCATCTAGACGTCGTTCTTTCGACTGAAATGACTACCTTTACAAAAACGACTTGTAACTTATTTTTCCGACTATAAACCTATACTTTTTCTGTTTAGATTCATAAAATAGAGTTAAATATGAAACCATAGCAATTTGATTCACTCAAAACGGATTTAAAATGAAGAAGTTATGGGTAAAACAAGATTGGATAATTTTTCTCATTTTAGCTACGTGAAAATTGGTAACAAATCTATTCCAAACATAACTTAATCAACTTGTATTGTATATTATGTAATCTTGAGATACCATAGACACGTATACAATGTTTCGACCTATCATGTCGACACATCTATATATATTTCGGAACAACCATAGACACTCTATATGTGAATGTTGGAGTTAGCTATACAGGGTTGAGGTTGATTCCAAAATATATATAGTTTGAGTTGTGATCAATACTGAGATACGTATACACTGGGTCGTGGATTGATTCAAGATAATATTTATCGATTTATTTCTGTACATCTAACTGTGGACAACTAGTTGTAGGTTACTAACGAGGACAACTGACTTAATAAACTTAAAACATCAAAATATATTAAAAGTGTTATAAATATATTTTGAACATACTTTGATATATATGTATATATTGTTATAGGTTCGTGAATCAACCAGTGGCCAAGTCTTACTTCCCGACGAAGTAAAAAATCTGTGAAAGTGAGTTATAGTCCCACTTTTAAAATCTAATATTTTTGGGATGAGAATACATGCAGGTTTTATAAATGATTTACAAAATAGACACAAGTACGTGAAACTACATTCTATGGTTGAATTATCGAAATCGAATATGCCCCTTTTTATTAAAGTCTGGTAATCTAAGAATTAGGGAACAGACACCCTAATTGACACGAATCCTAAAGATAGATCTATTGGGCCTAACAAACCCCATCCAAAGTACCGGATGCTTTAGTACTTCGAAATTTATATCATATCCGAAGGGTGTCCCGGAATGATGGGGATATTCTTATATATGCATCTTGTTAATGTCGGTTACCAGGTGTTCACCATATGAATGATTTTTATCTCTATGTATGGGATGTGTATTGAAATATGAAATCTTGTGGTCTGTTGTTACGATTTGATATATATAGGTTAAACCTATAACTCACCAACATTTTTGTTGACGTTTAAAGCATGTTTATTCTCAGGTGAATATTAAGAGCTTCCGCTATTGCATACTAAAATAAGGACAAGATTTGGAGTCCATGTTTGTATGATATTGTGTAAAAACTGCATTCAAGAAACTGATTTCGATGTAATATATTTGTATTGTAAACCATTATGTAATGGTCGTGTGTAAACAGGATATTTTAGATTATCATTATTTGATAATCTACGTAAAGCTTTTTAAACCTTTATTTATGAAATAAAGGTTATGGTTTGTTTTAAAAATGAATGCAGTCTTTGAAAAACGTCTCATATAGAGGTCAAAACCTCGCAACGAAATCAATTAATATGGAACGTTTTTAATCAATAAGAACGGGACATTTCAGTTGGTATCCGAGCGTTGGTCTTAGAGAACCATAATTTTGCATTAGTGTGTCTTATCGAGCTTGTTAGGATGCATTAGTGAGTCTGGACTTCGACCGTGTTTACTTGAAAAATTATTGCTTAACAAATTTTGTTGGAAACTATATATTTTTAACATGTGAATATTATGTGATATATTAATCTCTTAACGCGTTTGATATTATGTGATAGATTTCTACCTCTAGAACAAGTCCCATTGACTCACCTAATAATAATGAAGAGTCAAATGTAAATTGGAATGATTCGTGGACTGATTCACAAGTTCCCGAAGAGGAACCGGAAGAAGAGTCGGAACCGAAAGAAGAATCAGAACCGGAAGAGGAGGAACCGGATGAAGAAATAGAACTGGTGGGGGGAAATAATAAAACGGTTAAGTAAAAGAAAATCCTCAACCAACCGACCAAGGTTAATTATGATCAATGGTGTTTCCGCCAAGGAAGCAAAATATTGGGAGGATTACCAATTCTCCGATGAATCGGATTCCGACGAGAATTCCGATGATGTTATAGAAATTACCCCAACTGAATTTAAAAAGGCAAAAGAAAATAATAAGGGAAAGAGCATAAAAATAGAGAAATCTAATTCCAACCCCGATGAACTTTATATGTATCGTCAACCCCCGAAGTCCTTAAGTTGTAACAATGACCCGGGAACCTCTAAAACACCAGGTTTTTCTAAACCAATGTGGAAAATTACGGCTCGTATTAGGGGAACATCATATATCCCTAGAAACTTGGCAAAACGAACCAAAACCGAAGAAGAAGAAACAAGCGAGTCGGAATAAGACAGTTGTATTCGTGTGGTGTAATATAAGTAATATAGTGTGCTTATGCTTTATGATATATGTAAAAATTGCTTGTATTAATAAGTATTTTTTTTTTTTTTATGAATCTAACTCTTGTCTATTTTACAGTATAAAAACACAAAATGGATAGACAACCCAATATTTTAAGAGACCTACCCGGAGACATGATTGATGAAATCTTGTCTAGAGTCGGTCAGAATTCTTCGGCACAACTATTTAAGGCGAGATCAGTTTGTAAGACATTCGAAGAACGTTCCAAGAATGCCTTGGTTTATAAAAGGCTTTCGTTCGAAAGATGGGGGATATTACATTGGGAAATCCATAAGTTACGATGTGTTTACTTTGACGCATATATTGCGGGGAACCCAAATGCTATTTTACGCAATGGGTTAAGAAATTATTTTGACTCAATATATCCGAATATTGGACTTCGTGATTTAGAAAAAGCGGCTAACATGCAACATAAAGAAGCATGTTATGCTTACGGATTAGTAATGTTCGCTTCTCACCAAAGTGAGAACAAGAACATCGGGCTACAACTATTAAACAAAACGTTCCCACAAGTGACGGAGTCGGTAATTGGGGTAAGAAATGAGGTTTTTAGATTGTTACGGGACTGTTGGACATTACGTAACCCTCGTCCCTTTGACGACGTTACAACACGCTGTCTTATCAACGGCCATAACGGTTATGTTCCACAAGACCAAGGATGGGAAGTAATCCTAGTAAAACCAGAATGCACGACTTATTTCTGGACGTATGAATTACGTGTCATTATTGCCTTTGCTGAACGACTTGTGTACTAGCTAGAATTATCTTCACAACCATCTTGTATCAAATTTATTGTGTGCTATATTTCGTGCTATATGTAAAATAAGCGGTATTGTAAGTTTGTAAAATATTGTGTAAAAGTTTGAACGCGAAATATTATTATAATCAGTTTTTCATATAGAATTGTAGTAGTTGAATTGTATATTAGCTACTAAGTATGAACTTAACGGGTAGGTACTACCCGAATTTAGACTTATAAAACGCTAATATGAAGAAAAAGCTTTTATAAATGAGTTCATATTATGCTATGAAATACTATTAACTACTCTTAATATTCTGTATGATTAACTTGTTCCATTTGACTATTTTGAAGGAAATGGCACCGACTACTCGACACACCGTGAATATGAATGAAGAGGAATTACGTACTTTTCTAGCTTCAAACATAGCCGCAGTATAGGCTGCGCTACATACCAACAATAACCTTGGATCTAGCAGTACAGGAAATCGTGTAGGATGCACCTACAAAGAATTCACTGCCTGCAAACCTTTGGAATTTGATGGAACCGAAGGACCGATCAGATTGAAACGGTGGACCGAGAAGGTCGAATCGGTGTTTGCCATAAGTAAGTGTACTGAAGAGGACAAAGTGAAGTACGCTACGCATACCTTCACAGGATCTGCGTTAACATGGTGGAATACCTATCTAGAGCAAGTGGGACAAGATGATGCTTACGCACTACCGTGGTCAGCATTCAAGCACTTGATGAACGAGAAGTACCGTCCCAGAACCGAGGTCAATAAGCTCAAGATAGAACTTAGAGGGTTACGAACCCAAGGATTTGATATTACCACGTACGAAAGACGATTCACAGAATTATGCCTATTTTGTCCGGGAGCGTTCGAAGATGAGGAAGAGAAGATCGACGCGTTTGTGAAAGGATTACCGGAAAGAATCCAAGAAGATATAAGTTCACACGAGCCCGCCTCCATACAACAGGCATGTAGAATGGCTCACAAACTAGTGAACCAGATTGAAGAAAGAATTAAAGAACAGACTGCTGAAGAGACCAATGTGAAGCAAGTCAAAAGAAAGTGGGAGGAAAACGGTGATAAGAATCACCAATACAACAACAACAGCAATTACAACAATAATCGCAACAATTATCCCAGCAATCGCAACATCAATCGCAACTACAACAAACGGCCCAACAACAACAACAACAACAACAACAACAACAACAACAACAACAACAACAACAACAACAACAACAACAGCAGCAGCAACAGCAACTACAACAATCATCCCAACAACAATAATAACCGCAACAACAACAACAACAATCAGAAGCAGCTATGCCAAAGGTGTGAAAAGTATCACTCGAGGTTCTGCACCAAATTTTGCAACAAGTGTAAAATAAATGGTCATAGCGCGGCGAAGTGTGAGGTCTACGGACCAGGGGTTAACAGAACGAAAGGAACAAATGGTGTCGGAACGAGTAATGGTGGAGCAAGTAGTGTCGGAGCAAGTTATGCCAATGTAGTTTGTTATAAATGTAGAAAACCGGGCCACATTATTAGAAATTGCCCGAACCAGGAGAACACGAATGGACAAGGCCGCGGAAGAGTTTTCAATATTAATGCGGCAGAGGCACAGGAAGACCCGGAGCTTGTTACGGGTACGTTTCTTATTGACAATAAATCTGCTTGCGTTTTATTTGATTCGGGTACGGATAGAAGCTATATGAGTAGAGATTTTTGTGCTAAATTAAGTTGTCCATTGACGCCTTTGGATAGTAAATTTTTACTTGAATTAGCAAATGGTAAATTAATTTCAGCAGATAATATATGTCGGAATCGAGAAATTAAACTGGTTAGCGAAACATTTAAGATTGACTTGATACCAGTAGAGTTAGGGAGTTTTGATGTGATAATCGGTATGGACTGGTTGAAAGAAGTGAAAGCAGAGATCGTTTGTTACAAAAATGCAATTCGCATTATACGAGAAAAAGGAAAACCCTTAATGGTGTACGGAGAAAAGGGCAACACGAAGCTACATCTTATTAGTAATTTGAAGGCACAAAAACTAATAAGAAAAGGTTGCTATGCTGTTCTAGCACACGTCGGGAAAGTACAAACTGAAGAAAAGAGCATCAATGATGTTCCCATTGCAAAAGAATTTCCCGATGTATTTCCGAAAGAATTACCGGGATTACCCCCACATCGATCCGTTGAATTTCAAATAGATCTTGTACCAGGAGCTGCACCAATAGCTCGTGCTCCTTACAGACTCGCACCCAGCGAGATGAAAGAACTGCAAAGTCAATTACAAGAACTTTTAGAGCGTGGTTTCATTCGACCAAGCACATCACCGTGGGAAGCTCCTGTTTTGTTTGTCAAGAAGAAAGATGGTACATTCAGGTTGTGTATCGACTACCGAGAGTTGAACAAACTTATCATCAAGAACCGCTACCCACTACCGAGAATCGACAACTTATTTGATCAACTACAAGGCTCGTCTATTTATTCAAAGATTGACTTACGTTCCGGGTATCATCAAATGCGGGTGAAAGAAGATGATATTCCAAAGACTGCTTTCAGAACACGTTACGGTCATTACGAGTTTATGGTCATGCCGTTTGGTTTAACTAATGCACCAGCTGTGTTCATGGACCTTATGAACCGAGTGTGTGGACCATACCTTGACAAGTTTGTCATTGTTTTCATTGATGACATACTTATTTACTCAAAGAATGATCAAGAACACGGTGAACATTTGAGAAAGGTGTTAGAAGTATTGAGGAAGGAAGAATTGTACGCTAGGTTTTCAAAGTGTGCATTTTGGTTGGAAGAAGTTCAATTACTCGGTCACATAGTGAACAAAGAAGGTATTAAGGTGGATCCAGCAAAGATAGAAACTGTTGAAAAGTGGGAAACCCCGAAAACTCCGAAACACATACGCCAGTTTTTAGGACTAGCTGGTTACTACAGAAGGTTCATCCAAGACTTTTCCAGAATAGCAAAACCCTTGACTGCATTAACGCATAAAGGGAAGAAATTTGAATGGAATGATGATCAAGAGAAAGCGTTTCAGTTATTGAAGAAAAAGCTAACTACGGCACCTATATTGTCATTGCCTGAAGGGAATGATGATTTTGTGATTTATTGTGACGCATCAAAGCAAGGTCTCGGTTGTGTATTAATGCAACGAACGAAGGTGATTGCTTATGCGTCTAGACAATTGAAGATTCACGAACAAAATTATACGACGCATGATTTGGAATTAGGCGCGGTTGTTTTTGCATTAAAGACTTGGAGGCACTACTTATATGGGGTCAAAAGTATTATATATACCGACCACAAAAGTCTTCAACACATATTTAATCAGAAACAATTGAATATGAGGCAGCGTAGGTGGATTGAATTATTGAATGATTACGACTTTGAGATTCGTTACCACCCGGGGAAGGCAAATGTGGTAGCCGATGCCTTGAGCAGGAAGGACAGAGAACCCATTCGAGTAAAATCTATGAATATAATGATTCATAATAACCTTACTACTCAAATAAAGGAGGCGCAACAAGGAGTTTTAAAAGAGGGAAATTTAAAGGATGAAATACCCAAAGGATCGGAGAAGCATCTTAATATTCGGGAAGACGGAACCCGGTATAGGGCTGAAAGGATTTGGGTACCAAAATTTGGAGATATGATCGAAATGGTACTTAGAGAAGCTCATAAAACCAGATACTCAATACATGATGGAACGGGGAAGATGTACAAGGATCTCAAGAAACATTTTTGGTGGCCGGGTATGAAAGCCGATGTTGCTAAATACGTAGGAGAATGTTTGACTTGTTCTAAGGTCAAAGCTGAGCATCAGAAACCATCAGGTCTACTTCAATAACCCGAAATCCCAGAATGGAAATGGGAAAACATTACCATGGATTTCATCACTAAATTGCCAAGGACTGCAAGTGGTTTTGATACTATTTGGGTAATAGTTGATCGTCTCACCAAATCAGCACACTTCCTGCCAATAAGAGAAGATGACAAGATGGAGAAGTTAGCACGACTGTATTTGAAGGAAGTCGTCTCCAGACATGGAATACCAATCTCTATTATCTCTGATAGGGATGGCAGATTTATTTCAAGATTCTGGCAGACATTACATCAAGCATTAGGAACTCGTCTAGACATGAGTACTGCCTATCATCCACAAACTGATGGGCAGAGCGAAAGGACGATACAAACGCTTGAAGACATGCTACGAGCATGTGTTATTGATTTCGGAAACAATTGGGATCGACATCTACCATTAGCAGAATTTTCCTACAACAACAGCTACCATTCAAGCATTGAGATGGAGCCGTTTGAAGCACTTTATGGTAGAAAGTGCAGGTCTCTGATTTGTTGGAGTGAAGTGGGGGATAGACAGATTACGGGTCCGGAGATTATACAAGAAACTACCGAGAAGATCATCCAAATTCAACAACGGTTGAAAACCGCCCAAAGTCAACAAAAGAGCTACGCTGACATTAAAAGAAAAGATATAGAATTTGAAATTGGAGAGATGGTCATGCTTAAAGTTGCACCTTGGAAAGGCGTTGTTCGATTTGGTAAACGAGGGAAATTAAATCCAAGGTATATTGGACCATTCAAGATTATTGATCGTGTCGGACCAGTAGCTTACCGACTTGAGTTACCTCAACAACTCGCGGCTGTACATAACACTTTCCACGTCTCGAATTTGAAGAAATGTTTTGCTAAAGAAGATCTCACTATTCCGTTAGATGAAATCCAAATCAACGAAAAACTCCAATTCATCGAAGAACCCGTCGAAATAATGGATCGTGAGGTTAAAAGACTTAAGCAAAACAAGATACCGATTGTTAAGGTTCGATGGAATGTCGTAGAGGACCCGAGTTCACCTGGGAGCGTGAAGATCAGATGAAGAAGAAATACCCGCATCTATTTCCAGAAGATTCGTCAACACCTTCAAGAGCTTAAAATTTCGGGACGAAATTTATTTAACGGGTAGGTACTGTAGTGACCCGAACTTTTCCATGTTTATATATATTAATTGAGATTGATATTTACATGATTAAATGATTCCAACATGTTAAGCAATCAAACTTGTTAAGACTTGATTAATTGAAATATGTTTCATATAGACAATTGACCACCCAAGTTGACCGGCGATTCACGAACGTTAAAACTTGTAAAAATGACATGACGATATATATATGAATATACATATGGTTAACATGAGATTATGATAAGTAAGTATCTCCATAAGTATATTAACAATGAGTTATATACATATAAACAAGACTACTAACTTAAGGATTTCGAAACGAGACATATATGTAACGATTATCGTTGTAACGACATTTAAATGTATATATATCATATTAAGATATATTAATATATCATAATATCATGATAATATAATAATTTAACATCTCATTAGATATTATAAACATTGGGTTAACAACATTTAACAAGATCGTTAACCTAAAGGTTTCAAAACAACACTTACATGTAACGACTAACGATGACTTAACGACTCAGTTAAAATGTATATACATGTAGTGTTTTAATATGTATTTATACACTTTTGAAAGACTTCAATACACTTATCAAAATACTTCTACTTAACAAAAATGCTTACAATTACATCCTCGTTCAGTTTCATCAACAATTCTACTCGTATGCACCCGTATTCGTACTCGTACAATACACAGCTTTTAGATGTATGTACTATTGGTATATACACTCCAATGATCAGCTCTTAGCAGCCCATGTGAGTCACCTAACACATGTGGGAACCACCATTTGGCAACTAGCATGAAATATCTCATAAAATTACAAAAATATGAGTAATCATTCATGACTTATTTACATGAAAACAAAATTTCATATCCTTTATATCTAATCCATACACCAACGACCAAAAACACCTACAAACACTTTCATTCTTCAATTTTATTCATCTAATTGATCTCTCTCAAGTTCTATCTTCAAGTTCTAAGTGTTCTTCATAAATTCTACAAGTTCTAGTTACATAAAATCAAGAATACTTTCAAGTTTGCTAGCTCATTTCCAATCTTGTAAGGTGATCATCCAACCTCAAGAAATCTTTGTTTCTTATAGTAGGTTATCATTCTAATACAAGGTAATAATCATATTCAAACTTTGGTTCAATTTCTATAACTATAACAATCTTATTTCAAGTGATGATCTTACTTGAACTTGTTTTCGTGTCATGATTCTGCTTCAAGAACTTCGAGCCATCCAAGGATCCGTTGAAGCTAGATCCATTTTTCTCTTTTCCAGTAGGTTTATTCAAGGAACTTAAGGTAGTAATGATGTTCATAACATCATTCGATTCATACATATAAAGCTATCTTATTCGAAGGTTTAAACTTGTAATCACTAGAACATAGTTTAGTTAATTCTAAACTTGTTCGCAAACAAAAGTTAATCCTTCTAACTTGACTTTTAAAATCAACTAAACACATGTTATATATCTATATTATATGCTAACTTAATGATTTAAAACCTGGAAACACGAAAAACACCGTAAAACCGGATTTACGCCGTCGTAGTAACACCGCGGGCTGTTTTGGGTTAGTTAATTAAAAACTATGATAAACTTTGATTTAAAATTTGTTATTATGAGAAAATGATTTTTATTATGAACATGAAACTATATCCAAAAATTATGGTTAAACTCAAAGTGGAAGTATGTTTTCTAAAATGGTCATCTAGACGTCGTTCTTTCGACTGAAATGACTACCTTTACAAAAATGACTTGTAACTTATTTTTCCGACTATAAACCTATACTTTTTCTGTTTAGATTCATAAAATAGAGTTAAATATGAAACCATAGCAATTTGATTCACTCAAAACGGATTTAAAATGAAGAAGTTATGGGTAAAACAACATTGGATAATTTTTCTCATTTTAGCTACGTGAAAATTGGTAACAAATCTATTCCAACCATAACTTAATCAACTTGTATTGTATATTATGTAATCTTGAGATACCATAGACACGTATACAATGTTTCGACCTATCATGTCGACACATCTATATATATTTCGGAACAACCATAGACACTCTATATGTGAATGTTGGAGTTAGCTATACAGGGTTGAGGTTGATTCCAAAATATATATAGTTTGAGTTGTGATCAATACTGAGATACGTATACACTGGGTCGTGGATTGATTCAAGATAATATTTATTGATTTATTTCTGTACATCTAACTGTGGACAACTAGTTGTAGGTTACTAACGAGGACAGCTCACTTAATAAACTTAAAACATCAAAATATATTAAAAGTGTTATAAATATATTTTGAACATACTTTGATATATATGTATATATTGTTATAGGTTCTTGAATCAACCAGTGGCCAAGTCTTACTTCCCGACGAAGTAAAAAATCTGTGAAAGTGAGTTATAGTCCCACTTTTAAAATCTAATATTTTTGGGATGAGAATACATGCAGGTTTTATAAATGATTTACAAAATAGACACAAGTACGTGAAACTACATTCTATGGTTGAATTATCGAAATCGAATATGCCCCTTTTTATTAAAGTCTGGTAATCTAAGAATTAGGGAACAGACACCCTAATTGACGCGAATCCTAAAGATAGATCTATTGGGCCTAACAAACCCCATCCAAAGTACCGGATGCTTTAGTACTTCGAAATTTATATCATATCCGAAGGGTGTCCCGGAATGATGGGGATATTCTTATATATGCATCTTGTTAATGTCGGTTACCAGGTGTTCACCATATGAATGATTTTTATCTCTATGTATGGGATGTGTATTGAAATATGAAATCTTGTGGTCTGTTGTTACGATTTGATATATATAGGTTAAACCTATAACTCACCAACATTTTTGTTGACGTTTAAAGCATGTTTATTCTCAGGTGAATATTAAGAGCTTCCGCTATTGCATACTAAAATAAGGACAAGATTTGGAGTCCATGTTTGTATGATATTGTGTAAAAACTGCATTCAAGAAACTGATTTCGATGTAATATATTTGTATTGTAAACCATTATGTAATGGTCGTGTGTAAACAGGATATTTTAGATTATCATTATTTGATAATCTACGTAAAGCTTTTTAAACCTTTATTTATGAAATAAAGGTTATGGTTTTTTTTTAAAATGAATGCAGTCTTTGAAAAATGTCTCATATAGAGGTCAAAACCTCGCAACGAAATCAATTAATATGGAACGTTTTTAATCAATAAGAACGGGACATTTCAACTTTTCCATGTTTATATATATTAATTGAGATTGATATTTACATGATTAAATGTTTCCAACATGTTAAGCAATCAAACTTGTTAAGACTTGATTAATTGAAATATGTTTCATATAGAAATTGACCACCCAAGTTGACCGGTGATTCACGAACGTTAAAACTTGTAAAAACTATATGATGACATATATATGGATATATATATAGTTAACATGATACTATGATATGTAAACATATTATTAAGTATATTAACAATGAACTACATATGTAAAAACAAGACTACTAACTTAATGATTTTTAAACGAGACATATATGTAACGATTATCGTTGTAAAGACATTTAATGTATATATATATCATATTAAGAGATATTCATACATGATAATATCATGATAATATAATAATTTAAAATCTCATTTGATATTATAAGCATTGGGTTAACAACATTTAACAAGATCGTTAACCTAAAGGTTTCAAAACAACACTTACGTGTAACGACTAACGATGACTTAACGACTCAGTTAAAATGTATATAAATGTAGTGTTTTAATATGTGTTTATACACTTTTGAAAGACTTCGATACACTTATAAAAATACTTCTACTTAACAAAAATGCTTACAATTACATCCTCGTTCAGTTTCATCAACAATTCTACTCGTATGCACCCGTATTCGTACTCGTACAATACACAGCTTTTAGATGTATGTACTATTGGTATATACACTCCAATGATCAGCTCTTAGCAGCCCATGTGAGTCACCTAACACATGTGGGAACCATCATTTGGAAACTAGCATGAAATATCTCATAAAATTACAAAAATATGAGTAATCATTCATGACTTATTTACATGAAAACAAAATTACATATCCTTTATATCTAATCCATACACCAACGACCAAAAACACCTACAAACACTTTCATTCTTCAATTTTCTTCATCTAATTGATCTCTCTCAAGTTCTATCTTCAAGTTCTAAGTGTTCTTCATATATTCTCCAAGTTCTAATTACATAAAATCAAGAATACTTTCAAGTTTGCTAGCTCACTTACAATCTTGTAAGGTGATCATCCAACCTCAAGAAATCTTTGTTTCTTACAGTAGGTTATCATTCTAATACAATATAATAATCATATTCAAACTTTGGTTCAATTTCTATAACTATAACAATCTTATTTCAAGTGATGATCTTACTTGAACTTGTTTTCGTGTCATGATTCTGCTTCAAGAACTTCGAGCCATCCAAGGATCCGTTGAAGCTAGATCCATTTTTCTCTTTTTCAGTAGGTTTATCCAAGGAACTTAAGGTAGTAATGATGTTCATAACATCATTCGATTCATACATATAAAGCTATCTTATTCGAAGGTTTAAACTTGTAATCACTAGAACATAGTTTAGTTAATTCTAAACTTGTTCGCAAACAAAAGTTAATCCTTCTAACTTGACTTTTAAAATCAACTAAACACATGTTATATATCTATATGATATGCTAACTTAATGATTTAAAACCTGGAAACACGAAAAACACCGTAAAACCGGATTTACGCCGTCGTAGTAACACCGCGGGCTGTTTTGGGTTAGTTAATTAAAAACTATGATAAACTTTGATTTAAAAGTTGTTATTCTGAGAAAATGATTTTTATTATGAACATGAAACTATATCCAAAAATTATGGTTAAACTCAAAGTGGAAGTATGTTTTCTAAAATGGTCATCTAGACGTCGTTCTTTCGACTGAAATGACTACCTTTACAAAAACGACTGGTAACTTATTTTTCCGACTATAAACCTATACTTTTTCTGTTTAGATTCATAAAATAGAGTTCAATATGAAACCATAGCAATTTGATTCACTCAAAACGGATTTAAAATGAAGAAGTTATGGGTAAAACAAGATTGGATAATTTTTCTCATTTTAGCTACGTGAAAATTGGTAACAAATCTATTCCAACCATAACTTAATCAACTTGTATTGTATATTATGTAATCTTGAGATACCATAGACACGTATACAATGTTTCGACCTATCATGTCGACACATCTATATATATTTCGGAACAACCATAGACACTCTATATGTGAATGTTGGAGTTAGCTATACAGGGTTGAGGTTGATTCCAAAATATATATAGTTTGAGTTGTGATCAATACTGAGATACGTATACACTGGGTCGTGGATTGATTCAAGATAATATTTATCGATTTATTTCTGTACATCTAACTGTGGACAACTAGTTGTAGGTTACTAACGAGGACAGCTGACTTAATAAACTTAAAACATCAAAATATATTAAAAGTGTTGTAAATATATTTTGAACATACTTTGATATATATGTATATATTGTTATAGGTTCGTGAATCAACCAGTGGCCAGGTCTTACTTTCCGACGAAGTAAAAATCTGTGAAAGTGAGTTATAGTCCCACTTTTAAAATCTAATATTTTTGGGATGAGAATACATGCAGGTTTTATAAATGATTTACAAAATAGACACAAGTACGTGAAACTACATTCTATGGTTGAAATATCGAAATCGAATATGCCCCTTTTTATTAAGTCTGGTAATCTAAGAATTAGGGAACAGACACCCTAATTGACGCGAATCCTAAAGATAGATCTATCGGGCCCAACAAGCCCCATCCAAAGTACCGGATGCTTTAGTACTTCGAAATTTATATCATATCCGAAGGGTGTCCCGGAATGATGGGGATATTCTTATATATGCATCTTGTTAATGTCGGTTACCAGGTGTTCACCATATGAATGATTTTTATCTCTATGTATGGGATGTGTATTGAAATATGAAATCTTGTGGTCTATTATTATGATTTGATATATATAGGTTAAACCTATAACTCACCAACATTTTTGTTGACGTTTTAAGCATGTTTATTCTCAGGTGATTATTAAGAGCTTCCGCTGTCGCATACTTAAATAAGGACGAGATTTGGAGTCCATGCTTGTATGATATTGTGTAAAAACTGCATTCAAGAAACTTATTTTGTTGTAACATATTTGTATTGTAAACCATTATGTAATGGTCGTGTGTAAACAGGATATTTTAGATTATCATTATTTGATAATCTACGTAAAGCTTTTTAAACCTTTATTGATGAAATAAAGGTTATGGTTTGTTTTAAAATGAATGCAGTCTTTGAAAAACGTCTCATATAGAGGTCAAAACCTCGCAACGAAATCAATTAATATGGAACGTTTTTAATCAATAAGAACGGGACATTTCACCCTGAATATGTAACATCCCGCGTTTTTCCGTTAAATTTATTTTTAACACCGTCTTTTCCTTTTAAATAATACCTTTCGTTATTTAAATTCGTAGTTTCCGTTGACTAACGTTCATAATAATTCCGTTATTTAATTATAACATCTCTCGTTAACTTGCGTTTTAAAAATATTCGATCGGTTAAATCCCGCACCCGCTTTGAAACTCGAGGGACCGGAGTTGCCAAATGGGCAAACTAGTTGACTAGGTCAACTAGTCAACCCATTTCATCCATTCCATCATCTCCCTCATCCCTTTTCTCTCCATCTCAAGAACACACACACAAACCCATTCCATTCATTCATCATCTAAATTCAATCTTGGAAGCTCACAACAAATCCGATTACATATTTGGAATCCTCTCTTCATCCTCTACAATTTGATACCAACTTCATCTCGTTTGGGTAACATTTCTAAAACTCTAGATTTCTCTAAATTCGTGTTTTTGATTTGAAATGGTGTTAGTTAGTGTCTATGGCTCGAGTCTAACATGAATATATGTTTGGTTTGCTCGATTTGTTGTTTTTGGAGTAACTAGCATGAACTTGAGATGGGTGTGCTTAATCCTTGATTTTGGATGAGTTAATGTTGTTAGATTGTTAAAGTGCATGTTTTAATTGTGTTACTAGTATCACTAGCTTCATTTTGATGTGTAGGTTGATTTGTAAAACTTCAAAAACATGATTAATGATTTTGTGATTCTTGACTAGGGTTTGATGGTTCTTGACATGAATTTTTGGATGCTTGAATGCCATGGAATGTTAATTGTTAGTGTTTAGTTGTAATGTATGCTCCATTACCTTCAAAACGGCATATCATATGTGTGAATTGGTTTCCCGAAACTCAAATTGCATTTGATGAACTTGAAACCTTGAAATGAACGTTTAATGATCACTTGATGAGTTTTCGGCTATTGTAAATGATGTTGTCGTTTGATGATAAGTGCTTAGTTGTGTTCCTTGTCAAAAGAGCTTTCCAACGGTATAAGATACGTCTTCTAGTTGTTTACGGTTTGCGTTTTATGGTTATTTGAAGTTTTGACCAAGACTTGAACCTTGAAACTGACCAGGTGCCAGACCACGTGTTATGTCGCGGCGCGACACATCTGGCCGCGGCGCGGCATATGCCGTGGTCAGATTCTGACCTATTTTGTCAAATTTCGAAAAATGTTTGCTATGCTACGCACCTCCGATTAACATGTAACTTGGCCAACATGCTCATATATGACTTCTAAGCTTAGAAAAATAGTTCGGGACCCGACCCGAACGTGTTGACTTTTCGTTGACTTTGACCAAGTTTGACTTTTTGTCAAACTTAACCAAATACTTATGCAACCTTTCTAACATGATTATTTACTAGTATCTTGCATGAAACTTGACAATTTGATTCACATGCTAATATAATCGAGTCGTAACGAGCCATAGGACTAATTGAACATCTTTGACCGTTTGTGTTTACCGTTATTGATATAACCTATATGTTTAGGTCAAGACTAGCTTTGTCTTTGCACGCGTCTACTTGTTGAAGTACTTTATTAACTCTTGCACTCAAGGTGAGATCATAGTCCCACTTTTTCAATCACTTTTATTCTTTACATCGTGGGCTGAGAAACACATACATTTCATACTTATTTACTTTTCATGCTTTTACATTGTGAACAAATACGAATACAAAGATGCATACGAGTTTGAACAAAAGTCCTCAATCCAATTATCATTAGTTCCACTTGCAGGGTGTAAGTGTAAGCGTGTAATTATGTTGTGTGGCCATACGGGTTTAACAAACCCTCATTCAGACGGTTCGCTACCGTTAGTGAATGAAATATAATTTCAACAATGTATAGTGTAAGTTCTAACACTAAATTCAAAATTCAGAGGGAAGATTCGGTTAAGCCTTGATAATTGGGTGCTCGTGATACAAATACTATTTTTGAATGTGAACGATTCTGGTTGAACAATTCTTAAAGAACCTTGTGGTTCAATACAATTTACTTACTAAACCTATGATTTCACCAACGTTTTCGTTGACAGATTTCTATGTTTTTCTCAGGTCTTGCACGATATGTGAAACATGCTTCCGCTTACTATTTGATACTTGCATCCGATGTCGAGTATACATGCATTTCATGGAGCGTCTTTTGACTTTACTTTAGACCGTGTCGCCTAGACTTCAATCGTACTTATAACGATGTAACTTAACTTTTGGTTGAACAATTCTTGTAAACTTTGAAACAATCTTTATTTTGAAATGAAGGCGACATATTTTGGTCAAACGTTATCTTAAAGACTTATAATCAGGTAATGGGACCCACGTAGCCGACGCCGTCACTTGACGATTTGTCGGGGTCGCTACAAGTGGTATCAGAGCCTTGGTTGTAGGGATTTAGAGTTCATTTGTGTCCACCCCGAGTCATAGGGTACATAGGTGAATCTAGACTACAACCGGCATATAGACTGCAGTAGGAATTACTTGACTATTTGTGCATTTATACTCGAACTCTTCTATCATATCTAACTTGTATTCGATCTTGATCTTACGTTAATAAATTTTGTTGACGCGCCACCTTGACTTTATGAAGTAATGTTAAATGCACATGAGAATCAGGGTAATATAATTTCCGGGATTATATTACGGTGATTCACATGGACGTTCCGACATTATGACATAAAGAATTTAGGGCGAGTCAAGGAAAATTTTCTCTCTATCCTTATTCCATACTCCGGTTAGTATTGTTGAAAATACTAACCAACGATATTCTTGTGTCATGAAGGAACAATGGCTCGTCGACGCGCTCCTCCCGAAACTCCCGAACAAGCCCTCCAACGTATGATAGCCACTGCCGTGGATGCGGCCATGGCCGGTCACTCCTCCAACAACAACAATAACAACCACAACCACAACAACCATGGAGCCGGTAATTCAAACGAGGGTTGCTCCTACAAAACTTTCATGGGGTGCAAACCTCACACCTTCGATGGGACCGGAGGACCGGTTGTGCTCACCCGATGGTTTGAGCAAACAGAAGCCGTTTTTAGCATAAGCGGTTGTCGGGACCAAGACAAAGTCAAATATTCCACCCACACTTTTGCCGGTATCGCCCTCACATGGTGGAATACGTATGTGCTGTCGGTGGGTATCGATGAAGCCCACACACTCTCATGGGCCGACTTAAAGAAAAAGATGATCACCGAATACTTCCCGCGCGAAGAGACCCGTAAGCTCGAACACGAACTAAGAACTTTAAAAGCGGTCGGGAATGACCTAAAGGCATATAATCAACGATTCTCCGAACTTGCTTTAATGTGCCCAAATCTTGTGAACCCCGAATCTTTAAGGGTTGAACTTTACATGGATGGTCTCCCCAAGAGCATCAAACAAGGAGTAATGTCATCCAAACCCGCTAACCACCAAGAGGCTTTGAATATGGCCCGCCAATTGATTGAAACAGTGGACGAAATTGAAGTGCCGGCACCTAAAGCCGAGGATAAATCGGGTGACAACAAAAGAAAATGGGAAGCCCCCCAATCAAGCAATTACAACAACCCCGCCAAAAAGCCCTTCATCCCCAACGACAAGAAAGGTTATACCGGACACCTACCGTATTGTAACGAGTGCTACAAACATCATTTAGGTGAATGTGGCAAACCTTTTTGCTTGAAGTGTCAAAGAAGTGGCCATGTAGCCCACGATTGTAGGAATACCGCTCCCGTCGCTCAAAAGGAGCCCAATGCACCCAAGACGGGTGTTTGTTTTGAATGTGGCCAACCGGGTCATTTTAGGAGTGCGTGCCCAAATAAGAAAATCAACCCCAACGCACGCCGTTAAACTTTCAACATCAACGCCTAGGATGCCTGAGACGACGATGGACTAGTCACGGGTATGTTTCTCCTCGAAATTCTCACGTTTCATGTTTATTCGATTCGGTTACCGTTAGACATTTTATAAACAAGTCTTTGACTCGTGCTCTTTACATTCCACTTTTTCCCCTAGATACTACTTAGACGATTTAAGTGACCAACGGAAAATATTGTGTGCCTATAAATTTTATTGGAGGATATACGTTAAGACTTTTGACTTGACACCTATAGAACTAGGGAGCTCGAAACCTATTCGAAAAAAAAAAAAAAAAAAAAAAAAAAAAAAAAAATTTGTTTCCCCATCATCTTGTATAGATTATTGTGGACTGAGTAATTTTCGGTTGGAAACCGATACCCTCTCCCTCGCATCCATGACCTCATGATTTCTTGCATGAATCCCGTGTGTATTCCAAAACGACCTCCGTTCCGGTTATCATCAATTGGGGGTTAAGTGAGACGATGTCTCCTAAGCCATTTCCGAACTCGCAACGTTAGTTGTAAATCTCTCTTAGTACCGTTTGATTTATTTAGGACTCCGTCCGTATTCATGAACCTCCTAAATCACGTATGCAACTTATCTAGACAAATCTGTTATCGTATTTATGGATGACGTCTTAACTTATTTAGGTAAAGAAGGAAAACGAACAACATCACCATCTTACGCTCGAACTTTTGAGAAAAGAGCAACTCTATACCAAATTCTCCGAGTGAGAATTTCTGTTAAACGAAGTCAAATTTTCTAGACCATGATGTTAATGGTCAAGGCATTACAATCAATCTCGAAATCAAGCCACACGTGATCATGAAACTCTCTCAACTCAGACTTGTATTCGTAAAATCTTAGAACTCGCCTGTTATCACCGAAGATTCATTTCTGACTTTTCTCGTGTTACCCGACTTTTAAACTCGTTAACTCACTAAGGTAAAACTATAAACCTCTCCGTGTTCGAGCCTTGAACGTGATTCTTCACACCAACATTTCTAGTTAAAATCGTATAGCAACAGATGGAACTCGAACATGGAAATATTTCTATTTGAACGCCGAAAGGCATACTCTCTCGACTCAAAAATCAACATAACTAAAATTCGTTATTTTACACGAAGAATCCGAATACTAAATTGTGGATCCGATCAATCTTCTCGTCATCATGTACCACACTACATACCTCTGTTATTTCACCGTCACCGTCTGATATTACTGGAATTTAAGATAGCACACAATCCAACGATACTTCACTCTTCTTTGACTTAACGCCCTTGTGTTTCTGATAATCGGTCAACTATTATTCAACCCCGAACTATACAACTACGTGTACTACCTCGTTTCTCTTTCAGACTTCAACATTTGACAACTAGAGGCACGTTATGGCAATCTCGAGATGTAAACTCATCCTATTCTAAGTCCTCATTTCACTACTATCTTTACCGTTCGCTTTTCCGTTTAAAGAAACTCCTTGTAACATTTCTCCATGGATAGAGAAACTCCTCATATTACATAAGTATTCGCCACGAGGGTGAATAGTCCTAACGAACATTTTTTTTTTTCGAACCCTAACTAACTTGTTCAAACGTATCTTAAGAGATTCTATTCCAACACGGTGTATCCTTGTCAATTATTCCGTATTGAAATACTCGTTTCACTTCTAGTTTTACAAGGAACCTTGGAGACCCGCTTAGACACATGTACCGCGTATCTCCCACAAACTGACGAACCGAGCAAACGAACGATTTACGTCTTGGAAAGACATGTCACAAACTCGTATTGTCACCTTTAGTAGATCACTCTTACAACAGTAGTTACCACTCGTGTGTTCACGCGCATTTTCCGAAACCCTATATGACCGCTAATGTCATACCCCTGTTCATTTAACCAAAGCATCAACCACCGAAATCTGAACTCCATCAAGAAACAACAATTGAGATCGTTCAAGTCCGAGAAGGGCTCGAGACAACCCATTGTCGCCAGAAGAGTTATACCAAACTTAGATGAAAACCTCACCAAACCCAGTGTGTAACCGCGTAATATTGAGAAACCGCACCTTGGAGGGGTGTAATCCATTTTGGGGAAATCGAGAAAGGCTATATCCGCAGTATCGAACCCTTTTGAAACCTTGGGGCGTATTGGAACCGCTCCCTACCGTTTAGAACTTCCGACTCAATTAAGTTTCCGTTTACCCTACATTTCGTGCAACAAACTTAGAAACGTGTCCTGCGGAACAGGAACGTGCAATCCTGCTGGATACATCAACTATCGATGACAAACTTCTCTTCATAGGAAAACCAGTTGAAACTGGGGATCGTAAAAACCGAACCTTAATGCAACGTAAAACCCTGACTATCCAAATTCATGAGAACCCTCAAGAACGTACTTTCACTTATTCATAGCATTGACAACGTAAAGTCTCGAGTAAGAGATATCGACTACTACTTCCAACTAAATTTCGGGACGAAATTTCTTTTGAGTTGTGGATAATGTAACATCCCGCGTTTTTCCGTTAAATTTATTTTTAACACCGTCTTTTCCTTTTAAATAATACCTTTCGTTATTTAAATTCGTAGTTTCCGTTGACTAACGTTCATAATAATTCCGTCATTTAATTATAACATCTCTCGTTAACTTGCGTTTTAAAAATATTCGATCGGTTAAATCCCGCACCCGCTTTGAAACTCGAGGGACCGGAGTTACCAAATGGGCAAACTAGTTGACTAGGTCAACTAGTCAACCCATTTCATCCATTCCATCATCTCCCTCATCCCTTTTCTCTCCATCTCAAGAACACACACACAAACCCATTCCATTCATTCATCATCTAAATTCAATCTTGGAAGCTCACAACAAATCCGATTACATATTTGGAATCCTCTCTTCATCCTCTACAATTTGATACCAACTTCATCTCGTTTGGGTAACATTTCTAAAACTCTAGATTTCTCTAAATTCGTGTTTTTGATTTGAAATGGTGTTAGTTAGTGTCTATGGCTCGAGTCTAACATGAATATATGTTTGGTTTGCTCGATTTGTTGTTTTTGGAGTAACTAGCATGAACTTGAGATGGGTGTGCTAAATCCTTGATTTTGGATGAGTTAATGTTGTTAGATTGTTAAAGTGCATGTTTTAATTGTGTTACTAGTATCACTAGCTTCATTTTGATGTGTAGGTTGATTTGTAAAACTTCAAAAACATGATTAATGATTTTGTGATTCTTGACTAGGGTTTGATGGTTCTTGACATGAATTTTTGGATGCTTGAATGCCATGGAATGTTAATTGTTAGTGTTTAGTTGTAATGTATGCTCCATTACCTTCAAAACGGCATATCATATGTGTGAATTGGTTTCCCGAAACTCAAATTGCATTTGATGAACTTGAAACCTTGAAATGAACGTTTAATGATCACTTGATGAGTTTTCGGCTATTGTAAATGATGTTGTCGTTTGATGATAAGTGCTTAGTTGTGTTCCTTGTCAAAAGAGCTTTCCAACGGTATAAGATACGTCTTCTAGTTGTTTACGGTTTGCGTTTTATGGTTATTTGAAGTTTTGACCAAGACTTGAACCTTGAAACTGACCAGGTGCCAGACCACGTGTTATGTCGCGGCGCGACACATCTGGCCGCGGCGCGGCATATGCCGTGGTCAGATTCTGACCTATTTTGTCAAATTTCGAAAAATGTTTGCTATGCTACGCACCTCCGATTAACATGTAACTTGGCCAACATGCTCATATATGACTTCTAAGCTTAGAAAAATAGTTCGGGACCCGACCCGAACGTGTTGACTTTTCGTTGACTTTGACCAAGTTTGACTTTTTGTCAAACTTAACCAAATACTTATGCAACCTTTCTAACATGATTATTTACTAGTATCTTGCATGAAACTTGACAATTTGATTCACATGCTAATATAATCGAGTCGTAACGAGCCATAGGACTAATTGAACATCTTTGACCGTTTGTGTTTACCGTTATTGATATAACCTATATGTTTAGGTCAAGACTAGCTTTGTCTTTGCACGCGTCTACTTGTTGAAGTACTTTATTAACTCTTGCACTCAAGGTGAGATCATAGTCCCACTTTTTCAATCACTTTTATTCTTTACATCGTGGGCTGAGAAACACATACATTTCATACTTATTTACTTTTCATGCTTTTACATTGTGAACAAATACGAATACAAAGATGCATACGAGTTTGAACAAAAGTCCTCAATCCAATTATCATTAGTTCCACTTGCAGGGTGTAAGTGTAAGCGTGTAATTATGTTGTGTGGCCATACGGGTTTAACAAACCCTCATTCAGACGGTTCGCTACCGTTAGTGAATGAAATATAATTTCAACAATGTATAGTGTAAGTTCTAACACTAAATTCAAAATTCAGAGGGAAGATTCGGTTAAGCCTTGATAATTGGGTGCTCGTGATACAAATACTATTTTTGAATGTGAACGATTCTGGTTGAACAATTCTTAAAGAACCTTGTGGTTCAATACAATTTACTTACTAAACCTATGATTTCACCAACGTTTTCGTTGACAGATTTCTATGTTTTTCTCAGGTCTTGCACGATATGTGAAACATGCTTCCGCTTACTATTTGATACTTGCATCCGATGTCGAGTATACATGCATTTCATGGAGCGTCTTTTGACTTTACTTTAGACCGTGTCGCCTAGACTTCAATCGTACTTATAACGATGTAACTTAACTTTTGGTTGAACAATTCTTGTAAACTTTGAAACAATCTTTATTTTGAAATGAAGGCGACATATTTTGGTCAAACGTTATCTTAAAGACTTATAATCAGGTAATGGGACCCACGTAGCCGACGCCGTCACTTGACGATTTGTCGGGGTCGCTACAGAATACGTTGAGTCCTGAGCGATCGATCACTTTGTTCCCCTCTAGACCTCCCATGGGATAGAGTAATAGTGTTCCTTCATTTAATAGTATTTTTTGGAGTATTTGCCATTTAATAGATGGCAAATATGGGTGGTGTTTGGAGTATATCAAATCAATAGAGCATCTCCTTTTGCATTGACCATTGCCGCATTCCATTTGGGTCGTTTTGTTCAGTTAGTGTAGCATTATTGGTCGTTTTGCTTTTCATATATATGGGTTGCTTGATAGTGTTTTTTATGGGCATCATGACATTTTATTTTGTTGTATGTTTTAGAAGGTGGACAAGTTCAATGTAAGTCCATCGTGCCTTCTTTGTATTCTTCAATTTTTCACATTGTTTGTGAAAAATTCTATCTAATTTATTTCTGTTTTTTGCCAAAAAACAAAAAAATATGTGATACTTGTTCCTTCATTTAATAGTATTTTTAATATGTCATACGTGATAGTGTTCCACCTATTATTTAAAGATTCAAATCGTACATTTCCATAATGAAAGACATAGTAAAAAGATCAAAATACCCTTTTGACATCAAATAAGGCGATGAACAGTAAATGGCCTCTTGTATTGATATATAGATGATTTAATAGTATTTTTAAGTATATGTCATATGTGATACTATTCCACCTATTATTTAACGATTCAAATCGTACATTTCCATGAATGAAAGACATAGTGAAAAGACCAAAATACCCTTTTGAAATAAAATAAGGTGATGAAAGGTAAATGGCCTCTTTGTATTGATATATAGATAAATAACGATTCAAATCGTACATTTTCATGAATGAAAGACATAATGAAAAGACCAAAATACCCTTTTAAAATAAAATAAGGTGATAAACAGTAAATGGCCTCTTTGTATTGATATATAGATAAATTAGATGGTGATCCATGGTATTAGTATAGATGAGGGGATAAAAAATTAGATTATATGGAACAATGCCTAGAACCCCAAGGGGTTGGCTTGGTGGTAGGATGCTTGGAAAGTTCCAAAGGGACCCAAGTTCAATCCTCACTTGCTACACTTTGGGGGGCTTGCCTTTCAAAAAAAAAAAAAAAAAAAAATGGAACAATGCCTAGGAGATGCATATAAAAGAGGTGTCAGATTTCTAAATGGATAACATTAGATAGTGTTCGATAGAACCATACTTTATTAATATAATATGAATCCAAATCATTGTGATTTGTGATGATCCTCATCATCATCCTTATTTAATATAGATACATCATATCTTAAAATAACTCATATAACCCTGTAACACATGCTTAGAGTAATATAAGGATCATTGTTTTTGATTGAAAAAATTACGCGGGTGGTCCTTCATATTTGCTTCAAGTTACTAGTTGTGTCCCTAATTTTTTAATATGAATGATCTTTGTGGTTTGCTAATGATGTGCGCAATGGCAAATCCAGAAATATGTGATGTTGAGGGAAAAAAACGTGCAATAATTACTAAAATTTACAACATATCAGATATCGTTAGCAAATGGGAAAAAACTGCGCATTTAAATGAGCAAAATAGACATAGACATGGTTATAATAATAAAATTGCATTAAACAATACAAAACTTCGCAAAAAACAGCCAATAGCAACATAAAAACAGCCCAATTCGATCGAGTGCTACAATTTTAGCTTGCAGATATTGTTTAAAGTTTCCAATGTTGTTTTTTAACATATATTTAACAAATTCTAAAATGATAATTATGTAAAAAACTGCCTTTAAAGAATGAGGGAACCGTCGTTTTTGAAGATGAAAGAAACGTGAGTTCGTGACTGAGCATCATTTCGATCTTGAAAAAAGGAAGAATGTTTTTGGGCCAAAATCTAATAAGGATTGCCAATAATATACTTAAGTTATGAGCTTTTAAATGAGAACAAACTCAAAAATCGAAAATTTTAACACTGCAATTTGGTGGTCCATAGGGGGCCTATGACCCCACTTGCACCAAGCCAAGCCCACCCATGGTTACGCGGTTTGTCCCTTGGAGTAACGACTATCTTAACACTGAGGTACAATCCGCATGACATTTGCAAATCACAAGGATAATCACATCTAAAAAAAATTAAGACTTTGTCAATTTTTAGAACACATACAACTCATGTAAAATTTTCCTTTATGATTTATTGTTGGGATCCCTTTGTTGTTTTGTGATTGTGTTGGTGTTCTTGTTAGTGTTGTTTGTGCTCATAATGATGCTATTCAGCGAAAGTAACAAACTGAGATAGATTGCTTAAACTAAAAGCAGAACCTTCTAGCAAAATCAAGATTATAGTAGTAAAAAATGTCCCCATAGCAAAATCAAGAAATTACATGGCCCCATATCATATGTATGGAATCTCATCATATCAAAGCTTTTGACATGTTTCAAGATTTGTGATTTGATTTGTGATTTCAGCATATATATTGTTCAAAGATTCAACTTTACCCCTAACATTTAGCAATAATTTTGATTACAAAACTGCCGTTTTATGCATAAAGGGACTATGTGACAGTACTCATCAACCGTACAAGAACTATCCAAATAACAAAATTATTACATTACAGTCATTACAAAACTAGCAAAAACCAAATACCACACATTATAAACAATACTCATAATCATACAACAAACAAGAAAATAGTACAAAGTGGAACCTTTATCTCATCCGACAGGCGCATTTTCAAGAAAAAGCTGTTACCTTTATGACAAATATGTAAGCGTTCATTGAGCAATGGATTCGAGCGGAAAAACAGAAGGCGGGAAATCAGATCTGGGTCCCGCAAGCGAGTAATAAGCAAGTATATGTGCAGGATGTTCCATTTCTCTACCTTCACCACCGTTATTAACCTTTCTCGGAGGAATTATTTCGATATTCCAAAACGGGCGCACCATTGCAAACAGATCAAACCCACTTTTAGACCCCCTATAACCTTGTACCCATAAATATCTTAACGACCTCAACTGTAAAACCGCCATAGCAAGTGCGTTTTCGCTAAAACAACAACCTCGTACTTCAAGTTTTTGTAAACTCGGGCAGCCTCTCGAAAACCCTAAAAGCCCGGTATCAGATTCTCCTAAATACCCCAACAACATCCACCTTATATTCTGACTGTGTTGACCAATATAAGTCAAACCCACGTCGGTTAACCCCCCGGGTCTTAGATAAAGTGCAAATCTCCTAAGTTTTGTGCAGCCACTTAGTAAAGAACGGATTCCATTATCGAGTGGCAAATCTGTAATAACTTCCTCTTTATCGAGCAAGACTAAACGAAAATCGCACAGGTTTTTCAAGTTTGATCCCATGGATTCTAGAGCTGCGTTTGTAATGTCGGATACGTACACAGCGATATATTCTAAATCGGGACAACCTTGTGCTATGGCGGTTAACCCTCGTTGAGAAACAACGCCTTCTTCGTCCTCCAATTCTTGTTCATCGGCTCCTCTTTCGATTCTGAGACGTTTCATTTTCTTGCAACAACGTGCTAAAACTTCCATTCCACGGTCTCCGATTACATTTCTTGTCTGTTATACATTAATTATGAATATAAACTAATTCATTTGATGATTTGAAAATCATTCATTTTGTAGGTCGTGTGAATGTGTATCTCTAAAGTAATTATGTCAAGTATATAAACTATAACTGGCAATTGAGACCCAAAACAAAATAAATGGGTCCACTGGGTCAAAGTTTTGGACCCATTGGGTCTTATGGACAATAAAAAAAAAAAAAAAAGTGGGTCCAATCTCAACCCATATTAATCCAAATTAAAACTTAAAGGGTCCAACAAGACCCATTTACGTTTTTCGTCTCAATTATCATTTTCACGTTTTAGGTTTCACCTTCACGTTTCAGTTTCAGTTTCGCATTTTAGTTTTCAGTTTTGCGTTTCAGTTTTCAGTTACGCATTACGCGTTCTAAGTTTCAATTCTTAGTTTCGCATTTCAATTTTCAGTTTCGCGTTTTAATTTTCAGTTTCGTGTTCCAATTTTAAGTTAAGCGTTTCAGTTTTTATTTTTAGTTTTGCGTATCGAACCATGACCAGTTTCGACCCAAACCCATTTGATCCTTAACCCAACCCGACCCGTTTGCCAGTTATAATATAAACTGGTTTTGACCGCGGAACACAACCATTGAAAAACATTAAAGGGAATGTACCTCAAGAACTTCGAGTAAGGGACACCGTTGGAGCAAGAGGCAATGATCCTCGGTGTCAAGAAGGGCATAAAGAAGATCCAATTTTTTAAGGCGAGAAGCAAACGGGTACACAATGGGCAATTCATTAGTACTCATGTAATTAAGACCCAAACGACATAATCCCGATGGGTATACCATAGAAGCGTACTCCTCGGCTTGATGATTAAAGCAACCACCACTAAATTCTTCAAGTGAAACAGCAGACCGAAAGAAACCAACAAGATCCAAGAGTTCACAATCAGCTATTTTGACTGATACTAAAGATTTGCATCTTTTAGCTATCAGTTCAAGATCTTTAAAACTAACTTGTGAAAGTTCGGTCATGTAAAAGTTCAATGTTTCAAGTACACTATTGTTCATTGCAAGCTCATGTACCCAGTCTCCATCCTTTTCTATTACTTGGCTTTCTTCTAAAAACAACACTCTAAGGTTCCTGCAATAGCATACACTAAAAGTCAAACCTTTGAAGTCAAATCTCCTATTTGACAGTTAAAGTCGGTCTTTTGAAACATAGATGCCTCATAATTATTATAAAGTTTTCAACTTTCAAGGGATTTAGATGACACCCATGTCACTAAATTTGTGTAAGAATCAATACGGAGTATTAAATTAGAATTTAAGATGTACGGAGTAACAATTTTCTACCACAAAAGTCATATGTACCCATGATTATGAGATTATGGAAGCATAAATATGAAAGTGGTGGACAACAAGCATTTCATACACAAGAAGCAGTACTTTGTAACAATGAACATGGCAGAATATAGTTATGAAACAGTATTGGAAGTCATCAAAAAGTAAAGAAACAGTGCAATCAATTAATGTAATATATGGAAACCCCACTAAATTTATGGAGAAAGATGCCAATTTTTTATTGTTTAATAATTTAATTCACAATCATCTTTGAGTGCATATTAAGAAAGAAAAATGTTGTAATTTGAAACTAATGAAATCAAGTATTTACTTTGGGGTCATACATTTTTATCAAAATTAAATACTTCATTTCCATGGAAATCAAACCAATCAATGATTCATATCAACAAACGGCAGTCCATTAATCACTTATATACAATTAATTTCGAACCAATCAATATATATGAACCGTTAAACTTAAGCCAAATTTGCAATTTGTAAGCAATTGAAACATAGAACAATTATGCAAGTATTGTAAGCAATCTATAAAACTCTGTAGCCCTAAACGTGTAAGAATCTATGTTCACAAGATTAAAAACACCCAAAAAGCAAATAAATTTTGGGTAAGATCATGTGCAGTATTCAAAAAGTTAACAATATAATCAAAAATTAAGGAACTTCCTTCCCTAAAATAGAAATTAGGCAGGAACAAAGAATAAAAAACACAACTTTAATCAGAATAACACTTCCCCAAAATTAAAAGGGGAAAACAGAGTATTCAACATATCAAAACATAAAGATAGAATATTAATCAAATTAACACTAAAAAAATCAACGAAATGTATAAATAAACACTATTTACAATATAAAACATGATCAAACTACCTGCAAGATCTACAAATTTGCAAAAGCCCATCAGTAGAAAACCCAGAGCATTTATCAAGTTTAAGAACTTGAAGCACGTGCCCACGCTCACGTGCTAGTAATTCAAGATCCGTATCTTTCACAATCATTCTTCTAAAGTGAATAGCTTTTAAACAAGTAAATGATTTTGTAAGCTCCTCCACCCACGGCGTAGCAAACCCACCCCAATCTTCCGGTATCAAGTTATACATGGCGGCGCGTGGCTTTCCTTTTAGCTTTAAAGATTCTAAATATGGAAATCTCCGATGAAGTTGTTTAGGTGTGGCGGTGTAACATAAAGCTATCGTCACGTGCTTACGTGTCTGAGCTTCAAGTTCATATAATCGCCGGCAGACTAACGAGATTGATTGCCGGTCACGTGAGTCGTGTATATATGCTAAAACACACTCGAACACGACATCGGACATACCGTGGATCCGTTGGTTGGATGTGTAGCTCCGATCATCCATGATTGAATTCAAGAAAGTAGAAAATTTATGCTAAAGAGTAAGAACCCAAGTTGAAAGGGCAATAAAGTTTTGAACTTGGTTATTGGGTTTTTATAAAGATGTGATTTTTATTGAAGATACAAGAAACCCAGTTCAAACCAAGATGATAATTATAGAAAGTTTATAACTTTATAATTAGCTTTCCAAAAAGAGATGAATTTTTTTATATAAACAGTAAAACCCAGTTCAAAACTTCAAATCAAGAAATCAGAAAAAACTTTTTTTTAATCAAGAAAGATTCAAGATTGATTGTTTATGAAGGATTTGTTAAAGAAAAACAAAACCCAGATATGAAACCATGGAAAACAAAAACCCAGTTGAAATCAAGAAGGATTAACGTTGTATTTATGATTGAAGTATGATAAAAATAATAAAAATAATAATAAAGCGACAAAGAGTGATTCTTGGGGATGAAAAGAGAGATGGATTGTAAACAAGAAAAAAATAAGTAAATTGGGATTTTTAGAGGGTGAGTGATGAGATCCACGAATGAGGGGCTAGAAAGAGAAAGTAGGAGTGAGTGTGAAATGGACGGTTGGGATTGGAGAAAGGAGTAAAGATCTGACGGCGACTGTTGGAAGAGTTTGTGTTTGGGACCGTTATAAATGGAAAGATGTTTCAAAGGACTCTGCAACCAACAAAGAAAAAAATATATACTCCGTATAGAGTAGCAGTATATCGTGCTTATAGAGAGATAGGGGTATTTAATGGGTTGGGGTGTTGAGGGCTAATTGGGGAAATACACTCAAGATTCTGCAAGCTCTGCAAACAACAAGATACTGTTGTGTCTCTATAAATCTAATCTTACCATTTTTTACTTTATCTTACAAGTATCATTTTATATTTTCTTGTAAAAAACCATCTGAATATGGACAAAGTATTTGTAGCATAAAGTATCCTCACTTATTTTATTTTATTATGCATTATGCATTTGTTTAATACTCCGTACCAACTTGAGGGAGGTGTTTTGTTTCTAGGGTATTAAATGAATTTAGTTATCTATACTACGGACTAATAAATCGTTTGGCCAATGCATGTGCTTTTAAACTAACGAACTAAGGAGAATCAAACAAATGTATATACATTTAACTTTTGGAAAAAGGTGAAGATCGACAATAACATTTCAGTATTTTCATTGCAAACGTATCAAATTAACTAGGTAAGAGTCGGATATCTATAAAATATTTTCACCATTAAAGAAGTTATAAATTATTGTCAAAACTAAGACCCGAACTAGCGTCCATTTTTACAAGTATTCACATAACGAGCCCCAACTTTTAAATACAACATCTATCACTAAGCTATTAGCTCATTAGTTTAAACACAAGTATAATGTGATAATTTAGGAGTGTTATTTGCTATGTCGAGTTAAATAACGTCTTACTCTTATATCTCCAAATTCACGTAGAGTTGTGAGTGTCACTCGATCTCTCAAAGATTTTTTTAATTACAAGTGTTTTCAAATTTTGAAGTTGGCTCTAAGCAAGCGTCGATTTATTGACATATTGGCTGCCGTTTAGAGCCTAAATTGAATTACATGCAGGATTTAAAATTCATGAAAATTTGATTCTACCATTTTCATGGCTTCTTAATTTTATTTTATTTTTATTTTACTATTTTTTTAAAAAAATCCTACTTATTGGCTAGAGGTCCACTCAGAAGCAATCTCTTTATCCGTCGAAGAAAGAGAGGATGATTTTCTCTACTTTTGAGAGTGTTTCACTCTGGGTGAAGAAATAACTTTTTTTTATTCTCGGATAGAGGAAAGGTTGTCTACATCTCACCTCCCCATACACCACTCATGTGGTATTGAGTTTTGTTGTTGTTGTCGTTGTTGTTATTTTCACACAACTCAAACACATCGCCGTTTGTGTTTTACAATTTAACAATGAATATAACTTGATTTTTAAGTTCTTGAATTATTGTCATTAATCGAGCAACTGGTTAAGTTCAGATTAATACCTCAATTGTTAAAATTTCTCTCTTCTTTGAGCATTTTTCCATCTTGATTCTTCAAACTAATATGTTCAAGTAATGGAATGTTCTATTCTTTTGATGACAATCGGCGCACTTTTTAATTGAATGTTGATAAATGATACTTACTCTGTCACATATTAATACTCTTCACACAAGAAAAAAGCACACACACACACACACTCTTTAAGTAATTTCATTATTAAACTGTTTTTGCTTTACTTTACAGTTTTATAGTCTCTTACTTTTTACGTATTTTTATTAAATTTTATTTTATTATTCTTATCTATTTATGGAAGTGAATTATTATTTTAAGTGGATTGTTGTAGGGATAGGCCCATCGATTGCGATGTTCCTATTACGGGGGCGTGTGTGGACTCGGGTCCATTGCCTTTGGGGCCAGGTTCTAGTGTTGTTAAGGAGCGAACTTCGTTCGCCTCCGTCGCACTGAAATTCGTTAAACTTAATGGTAAGTAACCTATGTTTGAAGAGGCGGATAAAGGAAAGAAATCGATGTCCAAAGAGACGTCCGCGACGTTCGACGAGATGATGTGCAAAATGGCGGCCGAACCGGTTAAAGAAAATCTAATTAGCTCAAGTGATCCGCCTATGAGACGTTTAAATCTAGAAAGCAAAGGAAAAAGAATAGACCCGTACAAGGCGCCGAAAGAGAAAAATTTGGTGAATTCATTAAGGATGTTTGATGTTCGAGATTGAAGGTTTTTATGTTGTTTACTTTTTTGGTGTTCTATTTCAAATCTCGTGCTCGTCTTGAAGATTGGTTACCCTATATTTTTGTTTCTATTGTATGTGTTGGTTTTAGATTGATTTGTCGCACTTTGCTCTTGATTGTATCGTGTTTAGAGTTGTGAGTTTTAGTTTGGATTTTTGGTTTGTTAAGCTCGGAAGTTCTTTCGTTTTTATGTTTTAAAGGATTTTCATCTTTTGGATGAAATCTTTTTCTATTTATAAAAGTTCTTATTTTTATTTTTTTTGCCAAAAAAAAAAACATTCTTAAAATTGAATGGTGGACTATCCGTATTAGCTGATATTTAGAGTATCATGTCTGTATTAATGAAGTGGTTTGTATTATAATATCGGTAATAATTCGAATAGATCAATATATTTGAGTTAAAATATTTACTCTGTTTGTGTAATCTGAAGAAAGAATATCAGTGTAACCTCATCCATTTGGTCTCATTATGATCTAAGTTAAAATATTCACTCTCCTTGTGTAATTCGAAAAAATAATAACCTAAATCCATTTGATCTCGTTACGATCTTATGAAAATATATTAAGTGTATCTTGTCACTTAAATCGTTTTTTCAGTAATGAAAAGTAAGTTTTCTTATAATAAAAAATGGATTTAGCTAATGAAAGATCTAAGGCCTGTTGGTAGTGTATTTTAAAATGTTGTATATAGCGATTACTTACTAATTTGAAAGCGACAAATTTTAAACTGTAAAATTATACCATTTTAAAGAGTCATAATTTATAATTTAGATAGAATCGTCCTGCCACATCTTTAGCAAATCTTAACTATAATTTTATATTGAAAAAATGCATGAAATGGATACATATTCAATGTATTCCAACGCTCGTAATGTCAAACTTCACCAACCATAATTTTTAGATTTATAAACTATTATTTATAAATATATTATTATTATTATTATATTATATTATATTATATTATATTATATTATACCTATATTCTAAAAGACATGAGGTATTTTCAACTTTTTTTTTTTTTTTTTTTTGCAAATTCAACCACAAACCACCCCACACTTTATCCAAAAAATTAAATCCACCCCCAAACAGGGGGTAAAGTGTCAATTAACCATTCTCATAAAAAATCTTAAACAAACTCCACCCATATACTCAAAGGGCCATATCTTCGCACTCGCAATGAGTTAGCTTTTTTCAGACATAGTCCAAGTGAATAGTTCCCGGGGTATTTTCGACTTTTTGCTTCTTTTTTTTTTGCAAATTCAACCACAAACCACCCTACACTTTATCCAAAAAATCAAATCCACCCCCCAAACAGGGGGGTAAAGTGTCAATTAACCATTCTCATAAAAAATTTAAACAAACTCCACTCAAATACTCAACGGGCCATATCTTCGCACTCGCAACGAGTTAAATTTTTCCTCCACCATCATTAAACTCGAAATAATTTTAGGAACACAATGTCACTAGCTATACGCAAAACGGGCGCTTTTTAAAAAACGCTAAATATTTGGGGTACTTTTCATACACGTTAATTTCCCGTTAAAATTTTAAAAGTCGACAACTCTATAGCGAAACGCGGAGATGCACATATATTGTTAATTTTAAATAACATTTAAATCTTTCACGAGTTATACCTTTTAGTTCGACTCGAGTTGCGTTTCAACAACATCATCGTTAGCCACAAAAAAAAATTTCAAACTAAACGCAATAAAATACATTAAAAACCGAACCCCCGGCGCGAAGTGAGGGTTCGAACACTAGTTATTATCTAAATTATAAAACATAATATAAAAGATTGACGAGCAAAAACTTCATACAGGTTCAAGTACGATCGAAACCATTAGAAACAACGCAATCCCGCAAAAAGTCTCAATTTTCGTTTGGCGGGCAAAACTAAAAAGAATTCCGGTTCGGCTAGAATTAAACAAACGAGGGATTGATTTGGATACTATTCTATGTCCATTGTGCGGTAATGAAGTCGAAACCGTTGAGCATATTTTATCAAATTGTGAAGAGGTCAAAAACGTATGGAAAAGTTTTCTTAGGTGGTGGCACATTCCCGAAGACAAGATTAACGATCTAGACCCTCTCTACAACGATTCCATATTCCCTTCACTCTCAAAACGGGGGCAAGCGCTATGGGAAGCGGTAAAGTGGTCTAGTTGTTATTCTATATGGAAGGCAAGAAACAACAAAATCTTCAAAAAGAAAGAATGGTCATGTAGTGGGATATTATCCGAAATTCAAACCGTTTGTTTCGGATGGATCTCCAAAAGGAAAAAGAAATTCTCACTCGATTGGCACCGATGGATGATAAATCCAAGTTTCTACGTCTCAAATAATAGATCGGGGATAGGTTAAATTTCGCTTGTTTAATATAGATTCATGATTAGGTTCGTTCTCGTGCTTTGCTTTCGTAGCATCATGTATATTTGTAAATTAGTTCGTGGTGATACGAACCCCTTTGTATCTTTTGTTCATATATAAAATCTGCCTTGCTTGCTTTTCAAAAAAAAATAAAAAATTTAAAAGATTCGAACTCATTAGAAAAAATTCTGGATTGCCTCTATAACTATTGAAGTTAAAGCTACAATTCCAAGAGCTCTATGAGGTATCAAGAGGCTGATTTATGGATTTATTTGATTAAAATAAATTCTAGTAGATGTTTATGAAAATAAATTTGTTGGGGGAGAATGTTTGTGATATTAATTTTAATCAACGGTATTTATGTTTTAATGATGACACACACACACACATAACTCAAAGTGATGATAGTCATCTTGACATAAATATATAAGTTCACTAATCCATACTTACTCTATCAAAAGACCAAACCAAATGAAGCTTAGAGTGAAAACATTAGAAAAATAAAAAGAACACAAAACTCAGGTGGTACACGGTCTGAGTCCACGGTCGACCGTGTGTCAGACCATGGGTGTCATGTACTTTAGTTTATGAGAAACCAGGTACACGGTCGACTCCACGACTGACAGTGAATAGACCGCAGTTGTTCTGTCCAAATCTCTTAACCAAATAATGTTTGACCACTTCGGGGCATCTATAATTCACGAAACCTTTTTCAACATGCTTAGAATAGTTTCCCTCTTCATATCCAAAAGAGTTTTGATCACTAGAACGCTAATCTTGGTTAATTACACATAATGACATCTTATTAACGTTTTAGCCTTGATTAAGGATAACACATAAGTGTTACAAGATAACTTGTGTTCCTAAAATGTATCTTGACTTACTTAGGATGGTTATCAAGTCTCAACCAAGAGTTGCTCTTTTCTTGTACATGTGTTGGACATTAATGTATACTTATACATTAATCTTGCAATGAGTTATATTGCAAGTAAACTTACATAGTTTAAGTATATTGCTATGTCATCATTATGTGTTTGATCCTAGATTAATCACTAGTGAACTCTTGATATCATTACATAAGTTTTATTTGACTACTTGCTATCATTACATGAGTATTACTTTGACTTCTTATAATTTCCGTGCACATTGTTATGGGTCACATATGGTCTGATTTATAGGCAAAAACAAACAAGAAAACAACTTTGGGAACAAGCAAGAATAATTCTGAAAACTTCCTATCCGCCCAGCTCTTGCGATCGCGAGATCCTAGCTTGATATTTCTCGCGTTTGCGAGCCAGATCTGATCATTTATTTAGTGATTAAAAATTTGAAAATCATCAAAAGAATCCCATGTTCGATTGTTACGTTTATGTAATTCTAGTTTACAAAATTGATCTGGGGTAACTTTAAGTAATTGTAACTCAAATTACATATAAAAAAAAATTTAAGAGATAAAAACAATAAAATAGAACCAGAAACCAAAATGGAACACCACTACACTATTGAGTATGGAAACATTAAACAAGGAAAGAAATCGAATATCTTAGGAGTTAAGTTCAACTTGTGGAGCAAGTATTCGGTTTATGGAAAGTTGTTTTCTTGAAGGCAAAGCTATACTTGGGCAACAAGATCAAGACGCAAAAGGAAAGTTCTAGATGACTTGGCCAACAAGTTGTTTCTTTTATTGTTTTGTCCTATAAATACAACCCTATGTAACTCATAACTGTGTGCACAAAAATATAGTAAAAATCTATGGTTTACGTCCGTGGAATAAACCCTTCTCCGTGTTTTGGAGTTGGAATATAACCACGTTAAATTTCGTGTCCTTTATCTTTTATTTATCTTTATGCTTTAATTATTCGTTTGTCGTTCGAGGGTGTGGTGATTAGTATAAATCACCTATCTTGTTTGGGTCCTAAATCCTAACAAGTGGTATCATGAGCTCAAGGTTTCGACTTTGGGAGCGATGGCGAATTTGAAAGCAAGTTTCTTTGATATGGTTGATGATTCGGTTATTTCATCAAGGTTAGATCAAAAGGCGAGCTAGGGATTTTGTTTGCAATATGTATCGAGACCAGGTGACTTAGTTGGTCGCGATAAACTCATGGATATGTCTATGTATCCAGGAGAGTTGATCACACAAGATTCGGGTGACGGTTCTTGAAAGTTATTTTGTAATCGGGACGCTGATTGCATTATGATGGTGATTTATTTTTCACGAAGGGTTACGGAGTCAGAGGTCAGGTCGATGGGTTCGTTGCGGAGAGATTTTTTTAGAGATCCGGGTGTCGGATCTGAGTTCTCGTTCTTCGCGATCCCATGCAAAAGAATGATTGAACTTTCAAATTCGGAGTTCCAGGAGCTGCTGAAGTAGAAAATTCGTAGCGGGTTTGTTAACCTTTGGATCGAATTTCTTTTTTTTGTGTGGATAGTAGACTTACTGATCTACACGTGGTAAAAATTTGAGGCTGATCTGACCCTTGGATCTTGAGATATGATTTTTCGAATTTGGGCAGTTTTCAGGATGAAGTTTTTTGGGTTTGATGACGCGAGTGCGAGATGGTTTTTTCTCGGAAACTTCGAGCGATGCGAGCTATGTTTTCAGAGTTGTAGGTTTGTTATGGAAGCTCAGGAGGGTGTTTTTCTCTCAGGTTAAAGCGGTTGAATAACGAACAAGATGCATCGGGTTGAAATTCGATAGTGGAAGTATTGGGGAAGTTTGGTGCTTGCAGGGTTTGGAAACGGGATGGCCAATGGTGTTTGGTCAATATTCCAGGGTTTATGGAGTATGCAGGCTGATTTGAGCTTCTTATCACTAAGGAAAATTGGTTGTCTAAGGGTGTCGGATAGAACGCATTCGACGGTTGCTCGAGTTTGGTTGATGTTTCAACAAAAGGAGCGGTTTTCTTTGAGGGTTATCAATTAAGAGTCTTTAGGTGAGGAATGGGAGCGGATTATCGTGTAAGTCCTGGAACTTGAGCTTTCTAGGATCGTTGAGGGTGTCGGAAACTTAGTGTGAGTTTGGTAACCGATGGAAGTTATCGAGCTAGTGGAAGTTTTTCAACCAGTAGAGTGGTGGAGATGATTATGTGTCGTTGTTCTACAATGTTCTCAAGATTGGTGTGATGATTCCGGGTAACACTAGGGCTTCGAGTACTTATTTTACTCACTTATGGCAAAGAAAGTTGTGACTGACTGGTGGTACGTGTGATGACCCGAAAATTTCTGACCAAATTTAAACTAAATCTTTATATGATTTTGACACGAAAAGCAGAGTCTGTAATGTTGAAGTCTCAAAAATTTTTGAACTATATTCATGTAAACAATTACCCTTTTTACTGTACTCAACGATTCACGAACAATAGATATGTACATGTAAATAAGTATGTATTAATATTAATTTGTTATAGTAATATTATTATTATTATTATCATTATCATTAATATTATTACTGATATAAATATTAATATTATTAGTATCATCATGATTACTAAAAATCACTAAAATTATTATAAATACAACTTACTATTATTATCATTATTAATATTGAGAGTATTATCATCTCTAATATATCTTATTGTATTTATTATTAATATTAAAAATGAAATAAATAATTACATGAAATCTATTCTGTTAGATGTATCAACCAATTTGTTAAGATTTCCTGATCACCCGTGAATAAATATCAACACATAAATAATAAAATATGAAAAGTTGTTTTGTCAAGTACTGTATCATATCGGTGTCTATTGGTTAACTAAAAGCAACAAGTAACAAGCTGATCCGTGAGTTAGAATGATTAAAGTAAGTTTCACTGTATATGACTGACTAATGTTTTCTTTCTTTCTTCATCATATTCCTTATCTCTTATATATTACATAAAATATTTCATTTTATTAAATAATTATGTTTTAATATTAGATTGTTATATTAATATTATTATTATTAATATCATTATTATTATTAATTATTATTATCAATAATAAAATTACTAATTTTATTATTAATATTATTAGTAATATCATTATTACTAAATTTATTATTAAAATTAATATAAAAATTGTTATTGCTATTACAATACAACTATTTATCATTATCCCTAATAAAATTATTACTACGTATTATTATTATTAGTATATCAGTATTTTTATTATAATAATTAATATTAATAGTATTATTATTATTATTAAGATAGTTATTTATTAATAATTAATATTAAATATTATATATAAAAGCAGATTTTACGCGTAATATCCCTATCCCTATCAGTTATATTTTTTCCTGTTTCTCTATTCTGCTTGTGTTAACCTGTCGACACACACCTTCAATAAATCACAATCTCTCTCCTCTGGATTTCTACTACAATCATCCAAGACAACAGCACAATCATTTACACATTTCCAATCTCTGTTATTATCGAAAAATCCAACAAAAATTAAAGAACCGAAACTGTTTTCCTATGTTCGTCAACATGGTAATTCAATAGCTCGATTTCGTATTGAAATTTAAAAACTAATAATGCAGTTGTGTTAGGATTTATTTGGTCAAACTATCTGCTAAATTTCAGTCGTTAATTCCTTCAATTCATCTCGAATTTTGAAGTCAAAGTTTAAATTTAAAAAGTCAACCTATTTACGATTCACAAAATTCGAAAGCTATATGTTGATTCAGGCTATATGGATCACAATCGAGTGTTATGAACATTATTTCAAGCATGTTTTATGAAGGAACCATTATCTAAAAACGTTCGGATTTTAAAAATCAAATTTTCATCTTCATCGTGTTCATATGGGTGTTCATCACAATTCTGTAAATTTGATACTAATTAGGATGAAGTTTGTTCAGGAAATATGTTAGTCGCAGCTATTAGACCTTATTCCACTGAATTTCAGCCTTCAATTGTCTCAGATTGATGGAATCTGATTTTAGTGTTCATCATCCTCGTAATGAACATACTGTTACTGCTTTGATTCTGTTTTCTGTGACTAAAACCTGCTTCCTGGTTTTGGTTGAACGAAGTTTGACTGGTTGTTGTTCACTGTTACTCGTATACCGCTGGTCTGTTACTTTTAAAATTTTCGATCGAATACCATCGAATGTTTTTTTTTTTTCCCTTTGACATCCAGACTCACAGCTGCTGCCTGTTTTCCTTTTACACGTAACATTTAACAAGATCATATCGGGCTACTGGGCCGTTTATGTTTCTAAGTGGACTTACAAGTTTGGGCATCTATGTTGGACCTTTGAATTTTCAACAATTGGGCTTTAAGATTTCCCTATCAGGGTCGATTACTACTACAAATCATGTCCTTGTCTCTGCTGGTGCTTTGTTTCAAGCATCACCCAAGTATCAGGCTATTCAATCGAGCTACTTTGCTTGTTCTTATTTTCGAACGAGACCCACACCTCAGCTCACATAATTCGTTTTGAATCTTGTTTTGGTATGAACATAAAGACTTAAACTTTTTAATTTTAATCTTTACTTGTAATTTAACACTTACTTATTGTGATTAATAACTTAAATGATGATTAAAAGTTATAATAAACTAACGTTTTGGCTATAACAAAAAGGATGATTATCTTATGATTAAGAAGTTACTAAGTATGATATGATGATTATGATTTAAGAATAAGTATGAAGATTATGGTTTAGGTATTGAATATGATAATGATAATAATAATATATTATTATTATTATTATTATTATTATTATTATTATTATTATTATTATTATTATTATTATTATTATTATTATTATTATTATTATTATGATTATTATTATTAATATAAATATTAACATATAACATTTTTATTTATTAGTATTATCATTATTATTAGTATTATAAGTATTTTCATTTTTATTAACAATATTATTATTTTTAACATTATTATTATTATTATCATTATCATTATTATTAAAAGTATCAATTTTTTTTAAAAATTATCATTATTATTATTATTATTATTATTATTATTATTATTATTATTATTATTATTATTAAGAATTATTATCATCATTAGTAAAAATTATTAATATTTTAATTATTATTATTATCATCATCACTACTAATATTATTATGATCATTAATATTATTATTATTATTATTATTAGTATTATTATTAATTATTAACATCTATATTAATATAATAAAATATTATTATTACTACTTTCATATTAATAATATTATTATAACAAATAAATATTTTCTATATAAGAATACATTTATTACAAATTAAATATATAAGATATATAAATTAAGAATAAATTTGTTCGATTACATATATATGTATTAATACATATACATGATATAGGTTCGTGAATCCGAGGCCAACCCTACATTTGTTCAATGCCGTCATATGTATTTTTACTACAAAAAACAGTATAGTGAGTTTTCATTTGCTCCCTTTTTAAATGCTTTTGCAATATATATTTTTGGGACTGAGAATACATGCGCTGCTTTTATAAATGTTTTACGAAATAGACACAAGTAATCAAAGCTACATTCTATGGTTGGATTATCAAATCGAATATCACCTTTTTTAGTCTGGTAATCTAAGAATTAGGGAACAGAAACCCTAATTGACGCGAATCCTAAAGATAGATCTATTGGGCCTAACAAACCCCATCCGGGTTACGGATGCTTTAGTACTTCGATTTTATCATGTCCTATGAGAGTCCTGGAATGATAAGGATATTCTAGACGCGTTTTGTTAATGTCGATTACCAGGTGTTCACCATATGAATGATTTTTAATTCGCGGGTTACGCGTATTATTTTGTACTCGGGTTACGTGTACAATTAAATATCTGAAATCTTGTGGTCTATTAAAATTATGGAAATGATGGATTATGATAAACTAATGAACTCACCAACCTTTTGGTTGACACTTTTAAGCATGTTTATTCTCAGGTATTAAAGAAATCTTCCGCTGTGAATTTGCTCATATTAAAGATATTACTTGGAGTCATTCATGGCATATTTCAAAAGACGTTGCATTCGAGTCGTTGAGTTCAACAAGATTATTATTAAGTCATTGATAGTCTGATATAATATGAAATGGTATGCATGCCTGTCAACTTTCGATGTAATGAAAGTTTGTCTTTTAAAAACAAATGCAATGTTTGTAAAATGTATCATATAGAGGTCAAGTACCTCGCAATGTAACCATATGTTATTGTATTCGTCCTTAAGGATTGGGATGGGTCGTCTCATGTGGTATCAGAGCGGTGGTCTTAGGGAACCAGGTATTGCATTAGTGTGTCTAACTGATAGTTGTTAGGATGTATTAGTGAGTCTGGACTTCGACCGTGTCTGCATGTCAAAAGTTTTGCTTATCTATTTTGTCGAAAATTACATGCTTATCATTCTTTGTCTAGACACATCTTATTGCATTGATTGCATGAATAGTGTATAGACAAAATTCATATCTTAGCGTATCTGCTAATTCATATCTTAGCGTATATGTTACTGTAAACTTTGCCTGACATATCCCGTAAATTCCTCTGTAATCTACGAAATCTTTTGTTCTATATATATATATATATATATATATATATATATATATATATATATATATATATATATATATATATATATATTCTATGTAATTAGAATATCATCCGATAGCCGTAAATAATTTCATATCGAAAAATCCTTTATTCAATTGTACGAAATGGAACTCTCCACTAGTTCAAGTCCCTCGGATTCTGATATGGAGTTTCACTCGAGCTCCGAAAGCAGTGTGACCGAAATGGATCAACCAATCAATCATCATCTATTCTGGATGAATTGGGGATGGGTTCGTAGCCTCCTCAATCATTGGAGACAAGAAGAAGGTGATCCCTTCCATCTACCACATTGCCCTCTTGGCGATGAACCTGAAGCACTTACCGGCGAACCTGTACGAAGCACCATTTTCTCTCTCAATTCCAGAGTATCTCATCATGATTATATACTATTTCAAATTCTAAATCTTATTCACCCGTTCGTCCGAACTGACAATCACCCCGGTGTAATAGAAGAAGTTAACGAGCTTCGCGCTCGGGTAGTGGCTTTAGAGAACATGGTACAAAGGTTACAAGCACCAACAACAACACCGACATCAACAGAACCACCATCATCAACACCAACGGTACCATTACTACCACCAACAACATCCCCATCCCATACTTCAACATCACAAACTATCCCACAAACATCAACGTCATACGCACCATAGACACCAAGGAATACCAACAACAACAAACAATGGAGTATTGAGTCATAACTCCAACGAAGACATATTCTGCAGAGAATATGTAGTTTCTAAAAGTTTTAGAGATTATATATTCTAGTTCTAATTATAAACCCGATGAGTAAGCAAATAGAAATGATGAAATGAAACCCTGACCGGAATGGTGCACGATTTACAAGCTATACCTGTTTTACCAACAACATCAACAATATCGTCAGCATCACCAGCACCGTCAGTGCTGTCAGCATCACCAGTATCAGCAACACCTACAACATCACAAACTCCACTAATCAACAACAAGTATGTCATATCAATGATTTATGAAGTATTAACTCATTCCCTCTAAAGAATTTATATGTATATCTTATATATATAAATTTTGAAATCATAATAAATCTTTTCGTACTAAGCTATTACGTATGAATTTTAAAGGGTAGATACTACTCGGTTAATTCATATTACTAACATGCTATGATGTACATTCTTCGTTAACAACTTAACCATTGTTAACTACAACCTCTGTTTAAACTCAATGAATCTCAATTCATGATAAACCAAGTGTATTAATCAAATACATGTTTGATTTTACAATTTCATCTTCGATGTATTTAACGCCCCGTCCTAATCCATCCGGACGAAGTCCATATCGATTATAAATGATTCACAACAGTTGATTACATCGCGAGGTACTTGACCTCTATATGATACATTTTACAAACATTGCATTCGTTTTTGAAAAGACAAACTTTCATTTCATCGAAAGTTGACAGGCTTGCATACCATTTCATAATATATCCAACTATAATTGACTTGATAATAATCTTGATGAACTCGACGACTCGAATGCAACATCTTTTGAAATATGCCATGAATGACTCCAAGTAATATCTATAAAATGAGCAAATACACAGCGGAAGATTTCTTTCGTACCTGAGAATAAACATGCTTTAAAGTGTCAACCAAAAGGTTGGTGAGTTCATTAGTTTAACATAAATAATAATTCCATACTTTTAATAGACCACAAGATTTCATATTTCCATTTCTCATAAACATACGTCCCATGCATAGAGACAAAAATATCATTCATATGGATTGAACACCTGGTAACCGACATTCACAATATACATATTAGAATATCCCCATCATTCCGGGATCCTCCTTCGGACATGATATAAATTTCGAAGTACTAAAGCATCCGGTACTTTGGATGGGGCTTGTTGGGCCCGATAGATCTATCTTTAGAGTTCGCGTCAATTAGGGTGTCTGTTCCCTAATTCTTAGATTACCAGACTTAATAAAAAGGGGCATATTCAGTTTCGATCATTCAACCATAGAACGTAATTTCGATTACTTGTGTCTATTTCGTAAAACAGTTATAAAAGTTGCGCATGTATTCTCATCCCAAAAATATAAAGGGTAAAAAGGTAAATGAAACTCACAATACTGTATTTTGTAGTAAAAATACATATGACGACATTGAACAATGCATGGTTGGCCTCGGATTCACGAACCTATATCAAGTATTAACACATTATAGTATAAATCAATTAAGTTTATATATTTGTTATGTATTAATTATTCTTATAATATATTATGATACTTATTTGATATTTAATTAATGTTATATCAATAATATTAGTTGAAACATAATTTTATATAATATTAGTATATTTTATGTAATAATATATTTACATATATATCTTTTGTTTTGCAAAATTAATAATTGTAGAAATACCTGACTAAGGATAATAATAATAATATTAATAATAATAATAATAATTTTTAAAAGTATAAAACTACCTTAGGAGTCAGTTTTAAAAAGATTGCACCAAGCCGGGCTCGAACCCGAGACCTCTCGCTCACTCATCAACACCCTTAACCATTCCTCCATTTCAGTTTTTCTGATTTATAATACAAACCCAAATACTTATCTATTACATGTTTCAACCCACTTCATCTTCTTCACCAAAATCTAAACAATCAAACAACTTCATTCTTAATAGTCAATCATCAAAATGATTTTAGGACTTCTAAACAAACATGAAACAAAAAATAAAAATGTGTTCATGATATAAAAAAAATGAGAAAAAAAACAAAACAAAAAATCCTACTGCTTGCTAGTAGCTAGAAAAAAAAATTTGTTTTCAATTTTGAGTTCGTTTTGGACAATCTTTACAACATGAAACATGTTTCAAATCATTCTTAAAAACTATTGAAATCGTCAATTGAACTTAAAACATCAAAACAAGCTCTAATTTCTCCAAGAACAAAACAATTGACTTTTGACAATTTAACTTTGACTCGCAAATTCGAATTCGTTATTAAGAATTGGAACTTGAGATTTTGCAGGAAGTTTAAGTAAATGATTCCCAACAACTCTGCATTTTTAGTTTTTGAAATTTGTTTCGAATTTACGTTAGTGTATATTACTGTGAAGAACTCAAGAACTCAAAAATTGATTTTTAGATTAAGAGTGTTATAGGTTATGATTACAACATGAATTGTGTTGCAAATCATTCCTATAAACTTTATGGATCATCAAATTAACTGGATATATCAAAACAAATTCGAATTTGATTCAAGAACACTTATTTGACTTTGAAAACCAAAACTTTGACTCTCAAATTAGAAATTGATAGAAAGAATTGAAGATTGAAAACTTACAGATAGTTTAGATAGACGATTCCTAACAAGACTGCATTATTACATTTTGGAAATTCATTCGAAATCAAAATATGGTGAAAAAGATGAATGTACAGAGTGTCGAGCTTATTTTGCGATTTTTTATGTTTTACTTAATGAATTGCAGAATAATTCTTTTATAGAGTGATTGCATTGATCCTAATTGAGTTGTGAAATGGACATCTAACAGATTACAAACAGAAAACAAAATTTGAAAAAGTTGGATTGAAATGGGTAACGGAATGGTACTAGTTCTTGACTTTTTTTTTTATAGATTAATATTAATAATTAATAAATATATTAATAATAATAATAATAATAATTATAATAATAATCATTATATCCATAATAATAATAAGTAATAATGATACAAAAATCATAAAAAAATGATAATAATATTATTAACGATAAAAAAAATAATGGTTTCTTTAATAATAATATCTAATTCACGGAGTATTATATTGTGTCCATTGCTAAACAGTTAACATATAAAAGTGTTCCTAAAAATCTCAATTTTTTTGATTAAACATATTTAATTATTTCACTCATTACCTGTTTGAAACCTGATCAAAAAGGTTCGAAAAATATTTATTTTCTGTTCCAATTTATATGTACGGAGTACAAAAACTTAGATTGAAATGGTAAAAAAAATATTTATCAAAACTATTGTCTTTTTAATCAAATTTTGAAACAACATTTATTTTAGAACTTCTTATATATATATTAGATCTATTTTAAAATAATTAAACGTCAACCGAAAGTTACAGACATTTACCATTTAAGCTCAAAATTAAATATATTTAATATACACTATGTATATATATAAACAGTTTTAAATAACAAAATTTACTATTCACTTAAATATATATTAAATGATTAAAATATATATACATATAAAATAATAGTTTTTATTACAATGTATTTTATTGTACGTATTTATTTATAATAATAAATGTATATAATAGTTTATTAATGTTCATGTTATTATATATATTATACATATATTTATATATACACATATTTATATATATCCACATATTTACAAGCAATGATTCGTGAATCATCGAAAATAGTCGAAAGTCAATTGAATATATGAACATTGTTTCAAAATTTTCTAGACTCAACATTACATACTTTGCTTATCGTATCTAAATCATATCAAGATTAAGTTTAAATTTAGTCAAAAATTCCCGGGTCGTCACAGTACCTACCCGTTAAAGAAATTTCGTCCCGAAATTTGAGTGAGGTCGTCATGGCTAACGATAAATATGTTTTCCTGACGAATATGAGCTGATAAATAGAGTTTTATCATTATTGCATAATAAAGATAAAATAATTCGATTATTCGAAGAGCACGAATGAAGCTATCACCAAAGAGTGAAATAGGAAAGTAAAGATTCATCTTAACTTTTGACAGAGTCAGGGTTGAATTTAGAAAATAAAGTTTGTCTTAACTTTTGACGTCGTCTTGATTAAATTCCGGAATTCAAGGGATATAAAGAAAATCTTCGAAATCTAAAAGATTTGATTATTTGGTGAATAAGGAAATTAAGATCTCTATAATTAAATGCGATGATTTGTCCCGATTACTACATCTGATATTTCCATTATAAATTTACCTTTTCCGTTCCATTAGTTTTCACCACTTCTATACTCAATTCCCAAATCCAGAAGATTGTGAAAATGCTTAATCCAATTCTAATCCTTGTCCTTATCCTGACTGTCGTAACAATCATTCTTCTTTTCCAACTTCCACAGAATGAATCTGTTTATTTCTACTATGCTCTAGGTGTAGTGACCCGAACTTTTCCGTGTTTATATATATTAATTGAGATTGATATTTACATGATTAAATGTTTTCAACATGTTAAGCAATCAAACTTGTTAAGACTTGATTAATTGAAATATGTTTCATATAGACAATTGACCACCCAAGTTGACCGGTGATTCACGAACGTTAAAACTTGTAAAAACTATATGATGACATATATATGAATATATATATAGTTAACATGATACTATGATAAGTAAACATATCATTAAGTATATTAACAATGAACTACATATGTAAAAACAAGACTACTAACTTAATGATTTTTAAACGAGACATATATGTAACGATTATCGTTGTAAAGACATTTAATGTATATATATATCATATTAAGAGATATTCATACATGATAATATCATGATAATATAATAATTTAAAATCTCATTTGATATTATAAACATTGGGTTAACAACATTTAACAAGATCGTTAACCTAAAGGTTTCAAAATAACACTTACATGTAACGACTAACGATGACTTAACGACTCAGTTAAAATGTATATACATGTAGTGTTTTAATATGTATTTATACACTTTTGAAAGACTTCAATACACTTATCAAAATACTTCTACTTAACAAAAATGCTTACAATTACATCCTCGTTCAGTTTCATCAACAATTCTACTCGTATGCACCCGTATTCGTACTCGTACAATACACAGCTTTTAGATGTATGTACTATTGGTATATATACTCCAATGATCAGCTCTTAGCAGCCCATGTGAGTCACCTAACACATGTGGCAACCATCATTTGGCAACTAGCATGAAATATCTCATAAAATTACAAAAATATGAGTAATCATTCATGACTTATTTACATGAAAACAAAATTACATATCCTTTATATCTAATCCATACACCAACGACCAAAAACACCTACAAACACTTTCATTCTTCAATTTTCTTCATCTAATTGATCTCTCTCAAGTTCTATCTTCAAGTTCTAAGTGTTCTTCATAAATTCTACAAGTTCTAGTTACATAAAATCAAGAATACTTTCAAGTTTGCTAGCTCACTTCCAATCTTGTAAGGTGATCATCCAACCTCAAGAAATCTTTGTTTCTTACAGTAGGTTATCATTCTAATACAAGGTAATAATCATATTCAAACTTTGGTTCAATTTCTATAACTATAACAATCTTATTTCAAGTGATGATCTTACTTGAACTTGTTTTCGTGTCATGATTCTGCTTCAAGAACTTCGAGCCATCCAAGGATCCGTTGAAGCTAGATAAATTTTTCTATTTTTCAGTAGGTTTATCCAAGGAACTTAAGGTAGTAATGATGTTCATAACATCATTCGATTCATACATATAAGCTATCTTATTCGAAGGTTTAAACTTGTAATCACTAGAACATAGTTTAGTTAATTCTAAACTTGTTTGCAAACAAAAGTTAATCCTTCTAACTTGACTTTTAAAATAAACTAAACACATGTTCTATATCTATATGATATGCTAACTTAATGATTTAAAACCTGGAAACACGAAAAACACCGTAAAATCGGATTTACGCCGTCGTAGTAACACCGCGGGCTGTTGGGTTAGTTAATTAAAAACTATGATAAACTTTGATTTAAAAGTTGTTATTCTGAGAAAATTATTTTTAATATGAACATGAAACTATATCCAAAAATTATGGTTAAACTCAAAGTGGAAGTATGTTTTCTAAAATGGTCATCTAGATGTCGTTCTTTCGACTGAAATGACTACCTTTACAAAAACGACTTGTAACTTATTTTTCCGACTATAAACCTATACTTTTTCTGTTTAGATTCATAAAATAGAGTTCAATATGAAACCATAGCAATTTGATTCACTCAAAACGGATTTAAAATGAAGAAGTTATGGGTAAAACAAGATTGGATAATTTTTCTCATTTTAGCTACGTGAAAATTGGTAACAAATCTATTCCAACCATAACTTAATCAACTTGTATTGTATATTATGTAATCTTGAGATACCATAGACACGTATACAATGTTTCGACCTATCATGTCGACACATCTATATATATTTCGGAACAACCATAGACACTCTATATGTGAATGTTGGAGTTAGCTATACAGGGTTGAGGTTGATTCCAAAATATATATAGTTTGAGTTGTGATCAATACTGAGATACGTATACACTGGGTCGTGGATTGATTCAAGATAATATTTATCGATTTATTTCTGTACATCTAACTGTGGACAACTAGTTGTAGGTTACTAACGAGAACAGCTGACTTAATAAACTTAAAACATCAAAATATATTAAAAGTGTTGTAAATATATTTTGAACATACTTTGATATATATGTATATATTGTTATAGGTTCGTGAATCAACCAGTGGCCAAGTCTTACTTCCCGACGAAGTAAAAATCCGTGAAAGTGAGTTATAGTCCCACTTTTAAAATCTATTATTTTTGGGATGAGAATACATGCAGGTTTTATAAATGATTTACAAAATAGACACAAGTACGTGAAACTACATTTTATGGTTGAATTATCGAAATCGAATATGCCCCTTTTTATTAAGTCTGGTAATCTAAGAATTAGGGAACAGACACCCTAATTGACGCGAATCCTAAAGATAGATCTATTGGGCCCAACAAGCCCCATCCAAAGTACCGGATGCTTTAGTACTTCAAAATTTATATCATATCCGAAGGGTGTCCCGGAATGATGGGGATATTCTTATATATGCATCTTGTTAATGTCGGTTACCAGGTGTTCACCATATGAATGATTTTTATCTCTATGTATGGGATGTGTATTGAAATATGAAATCTTGTGATCTATTGTTACGATTTGATATATATAGGTTAAACCTATAACTCACCAACATTTTTGTTGATGTTTAAAGCATGTTTATTCTCAGGTGAATACTAAGAGCTTCCGCTGTTGCATACTAAAATAAGGACAAGATTTGGAGTCCATGTTTGTATGATATTGTGTAAAAACTGCATTCAAGAAACTGATTTCGATGTAACATATTTGTATTGTAAACCATTATGTAATGGTCGTGTGTAAACAGGATATTTTAGATTATCATTATTTGATAATCTACGTAAAGCTTTTTAAACCTTTATTTATGAAATAAAGGTTATGGTTTGTTTTAAAATGAATGCAGTCTTTGAAAAACGTCTCATATAGAGGTCAAAACCTCGCAACGAAATCAATTAATATGGAACATTTTTAATCAATAAGAATGGGACATTTCACTAGGGTTTATTGTATTTATAATCCTCCCGTGTCTTTATATTGTTATACGCACTGATATCCACAGTTTGTAATTTCGGTGTTGTTGTTGGGCTTTATATTCTTCCTTATATTTCAATGTCCCTAATCCTGTCTCCTATAATCACTGTCATCTACAGTTAATACTTCCCCCCTTATTTGCTGCGATTTATACTCCAATTTATATTTCGGAGCTTTGTCCCTTCGTTTCTTCTTCTTCTTGTGATTGTGCATCTCTGGTAATGGTCCAGAATTCGCAGATATAAGTTTCAGAATGAACATTGTTAGTGTCCTAAGAAAAAAACGGTAATAGCACAATTTGATTTGTTAAATTACCAGAATTCAAGGAAAGATAGGACTATCAAGAAAAATATGTTCTTAATATGTTTATAGATTAGACAGAACGTAAGAGTCGTGTAACATGGCACATGATGACGTTATGATCTGTGAATCATCATGTTCCATTTAGAAACTCAGCATGACTTATTGTAATATAATCATGTTTATCAAGTGTCATTATATTATACTAACTCATGCTTCGGTTCCGAACATTACTTCAATAACATTCATATTTTAAGCTCAAAAGTTTACAGAATATAGAAACTAACAGTTTCTATATGATGTAACACTGATAGCACGAAGAGATTAATGATTTCAGATTAGAATAGTTATGAAAATATCTTCAGAAATATAGAGGATATTTATAATGAAAGATACGATGATATCTTGGAATTTCTAATATCGAAGGGTGGTGAAGAAAATTTATCCGCAAGAGTTTGGAGTCAGAAGCAAGGTATTCGCTAAAGATTTCATCAGAAACAGAATCATCAGGATTCTTAATGTACAAGCTTAGTTGTTGTGATTTGTTCAAAGACTCCTTCGTAGTTTGCTCAATCAGTTTTCCAGTTCTAACTTTTCTGAGCTTTTCCAACATACTATTCTTTATCATCAAACTTCCGATGATTAAGGGCGTTTATGGTTATCTATTGTTTCTGCTGCTTCATTCAGCTTTTTTCAACATTCAGAGTATTGATTTGTGACTGAGTGCTTTTCAGAATTTCAGAATGAGAGATCATAATTCTAAGAGATAAATGTCATACATATAACTGTTGATGTAGATATGCTGTGAGTTTTCAAAGTACTGATTGCTGATTCCCAGTAATTGGTATGGCAGTTCTCGTCACAAGATGCGGATGAGTATATGATAGGGTTTCAATGAATAAATATAATGATTTGTCAGAGAGATTTAAGCCAAGAAGCAACAAGGTTGCTGGTACGTCTGCTGGTAATATGGTGGAATATAAAAGAATTCTCCGGTATCAAAAGGGTAATTGTATATATCAGGATTTATAGTAAGGTTACTTCGAATGAAAAGTCGAAGTTGACCTGCTGAAGCTGTGACAAAATTGGCTACTTTGAAAAGGGATTGCAAAGTTATTTTTGCTAATAAATGCCAAAGGATCTGACGCGGCTACGTGTTAAACTTTTACTCAATTGCTGAGACTTTCTTAGGTGCATAACTATATACATAAATCTTTTCTTCCGTAGATGAAGTGTGGTTGGTTCATCCTCTCGATTGAGGTGTTTTCAAGAATCATGAAAGGTTTGAACGCAGACTGTAATCGTCAAGATACAAATGAGGTTTAAGATGAGACTAAGTGGCAAACTTGAAGAAATGTTTAGTTTCATATGTTATAATCAATATTTTAATTCATTTTAATTGTCCAATGTTGATAGTCCACAGTTAGCAGTGTACAAATAATAATTCATATATAGTTTACTATATAATATTCGAATTAATTAATACGTGTCGTGACCCGTATACGTCTCAGACTCGATCACAACTCAAAGTATATATATTATTATAGAATCAACCTCAACCCTGTATAGCTAATTCCCGCATTACTGCATATAGAGTGTCTATGGTTATTCCAAATAATATATATAGATGGGTCGATATGATATGTCAAAACTTTGTATACGTGTCCCGATATTTAAAGTGCGTAAAAATAAATAACAGAAATTAAATGACGATAAATAAAGTGCGTAAAGTAAATAACAGAAATTAAATGACGATAAATAAAATTACGAGAATGTAAATTGCGATAATTAAATTGCGATAAATAAAGTGTAATCAGTTAGCTGGGAACAATTAGTTAGGAACAGTTAGCGTGGATTCTTAACAAAATTTCTCATAGTTAATTTGTTTGTTTCTAACAAATTTTATTTTGTCAAATGTTTCCTTCATTATGCCACTTGATTTTTGATAAATTAAAATCCAAATATGAAATTGGATGAATATGGTTATTCTGTGGTGAACAGATTTGTATATCGGTGGACGTAAGTAGGATAGTAAACGACTGTTGAATTATATTCGAAGAATGTACAGTGTAACTTATTAATGTGAAATCTAAATACTCCTCGGGTATTACCTACCCGTTAAAATATTTTCACCATTAACAGTTTCTACACAAGAATTTTTAATTACAATCTTTATGAAAATATATATACATATATATTTTCTTCAGATGTAATCATGGATTTAATGAGTCAATATAATATTAAACTCATTTGATTTACCATTGGAACAAGAATATATAATCTCTAAAACATTAGAGATTACATAATTGCCATGTCGAACGAAGATAAATGATGTAGAACGATACGTAGAACGATGATTATACTTGAGGTACAGAGTGAGATGTTGAGGCATGGATTGTTGATGGTACTGGTACTGTTATTGATGGTACTGTTGATGCCGGTGATGTTGCTGAAGCTGGTAAATTTTGCACTATCTTTTCTAAGGCTACAACTCTGGCGTGAAGCTCGTTGACTTCTTCTATTATACTAAGATGATTGTCGGTTCGAACGAGCGGATGAATGAGGTTTAGAATCTGAGATAGTATATGATCGTGACGAGACACTCTGGAAGTGAGAGAGAAAATGGTGTCTCGAACAGGTTCGCCGGTAAACACTTCAGGTTCATTGTCAATAGGTGAATTCGTTTGATGGAAGGGATCGCCTTCTTCGCGTCTCCATTGATTAAGTCGACTACGAACCCATCAGATGAATTGGGGATGACTGATTGATTGATTCATTCCGGTGACGCTGATAGGTGAAACTCCATATCGGAATAGCCATTGGAATCCGAGGAATTCGAACTGCTTGAGGAATTCATCTCGTACGATCAGATAAAGGATTTTCGATAAGAAATAGATTATAGGATGTAGATTAGTACCCTGCAATACATAATTTACATATGCATATATAATACTAAAATCCCATAAATTATGGAGGAATCTACGGAAGCTGTCAGGCAAAGGTAACAATAACATATACGCTAAGATATGAACTTATCTATACACAGTCTATGCAATAGAGGCAGTAAGATGTTTCTAGATTTTAAGGATGATAAGCAAATAATTTTCGACACTAAATGATAAGCAAAACTTTTGACATGCAGACACGGTCGAAGTCCAGACTCACTAATGCATCCTAACGACTTATCAGTTAGACACACTAATGCAGACCTGGTTCGCTAAGACCATCGCTCTGATACCAACTTTAACGCCCCGTCCTAATCCATCCGGACGAAGTCCATATCGATTATAAATGATTCACAACAGTTGATTACATCGCGAGGTACTTGACCTCTATATGATACATATTACAAACATTGCATTCGTTTTTGAAAAGACAAACTTTCATTTCATCGAAAGTTGACAGGGTTGCATACCATTTCATAATATATCCAACTATAATTGACTTGATAATAATATTGATGAACTCGACGACTCGAATGCAACATCTTTTGAAATATGCCATGAATGACTCCAAGTAATATCTATAAAATGAGCAAATACACAGCGGAAGATTTCTTTCGTACCTGAGAATAAACATGCTTTAAAGTGTCAACCAAAAGGTTGGTGAGTTCATTAGTTTAACATAAATAATCATTCCATAATTTTAATAGACCACAAGATTTCATATTTCCATTTCTCATAAACATACGTCCCATGCATAGAGACAAAAATATCATTCATATGGATTGAACACCTGGTAACTGACATTCACAATATACATATTAGAATATCCCCATCATTCCGGGATCCTCCTTCGGACATGATATAAATTTCGAAGTACTAAAGCATCCGGTACTTTGGATGGGGCTGGTTGGGCCCGATAGATCTATCTTTAGAGTTCGCGTCAATTAGGGTGTCTGTTCCCTAATTCTTAGATTACCAGACTTAATAAAAAGGGGCATATTCAGTTTCGATCATTCAACCATAGAACGTAATTTCGATTACTTGTGTCTATTTCGTAAAACAATTATAAAAGTTGCGCATGTATTCTCAGCCCAAAAATATAAAGGGTAAAAAGGTAAATGAAACTCACAATACTGTATTTTGTAGTAAAAATACATATGACGACATTGAACAATGCATGGTTGGCCTCGGATTTACGAACCTATATCAAGTATTAACACATTATAGTATAAATCAATTAAGTTTATATATTTGTTATGTATTAATTATTCTTATAATATATTATGATACTTATTTGATATTTAATTAATGTTATATCAAAAATATTAGTTGAAACATAATTTTATATAATATTAGTATATTTTATGTAATAATATATTTACATATATATATTTTGTTTTGCAAAATTAATAATTGTAGAAATACCTGACTAAGGATAATAATAATAATATTAATAATAATAATAATTTTTAAAAGTATAAAACTACCTTAGGAGTCAGTTTTAAAAAGATTGCACCAAGCCGGGCTCGAACCCGAGACCTCTCGCTCACTCATCAACACCTTTAACCATTCCTCCATTTCAGTTTTTCTGATTTATAATACAAACCCAAATACTTATCTATTACATGTTTCAACCCACTTCATCTTCTTCACCAAAATCTAAACAATCAAACAACTTCATTCTTAATAGTCAATCATCAAAATGGTTTTAGGACTTCTAAACAAACATGAAACAAAAAATAAAAATGTGTTCATGATATAAAAAAAAATGAGAAAAAAAACAAAAAAAAATCCTACTGCTTGCTAGTAGATAGAAAAAAAAAATTTTGTTTTCAATTTTGAGTTCGTTTTGGACAATCTTTACAACATGAAACATGTTTCAAATCATTCATAAAAACTATTGAAATCGTCAATTGAACTTAAAACATCAAAACAAGCTCTAATTTCTCCAAGAACAAAACAGTTGACTTTTGACAATTTAACTTTGACTCGCAAATTCGAATTCGTTATTAAGAATTGGAACTTGAGATTTTGCAGGAAGTTTAAGTAAATGATTCCTAATAACTCTGCATTTTTAGTTTTTGAAATTTGTTTCGAATTTACGTTAGTGTATATTACTGTGAAGAACTCAAGAACTCAAAAATTGATTTTTAGATTAAGAGTGCTATAGGTTATGATTACAACATGAATTGTGTTGCAAATCATTCCTATAAACTTTATGGATCATCAAATTAACTGGAGATATCAAAACAAACTCGAATTTGATTCAAGAACACTTATTTGACCATGAAAACCAAAACTTTGACTCTCAAATTAGAAATTGATAGAATGAATTGAAGATTGAAAACTTACAGATAGTTTAGATAGACGATTCCTAACAAGACTGCATTATTACATTTTGGAAATTCATTCGAAATCAAAATATGGTGAAAAAGATGAATGTACAGAGTGTCGAGCTTATTTTATGATTTTTTTATGTTTTACTTAATGAATTGCAGAATAATTCTTTTATAGAGTGATTGCATTGATCCTAATTGAGTTGTGAAATGGACATCTAACAGATTACAGACAGAAAACAAAATTTGAAAAAGTTGGATTGAAATGGGTAACGGAATGGTACTAGTTCTTGACTTTTTTTTTATAGATTAATATTAATAATTAATAAATATATTAATAATAATAATAATAATAATAATAATAATAATAATAATAATAATAATAATAATAATAATAATAATAATAATCATTATATCCATAATAATAATAAGTAATAATGGTACAAAAATCATAAAAATGATAATAATATTATTAATGAAAAAAAAATGGTTTCTTTAATAATAATATCTAATTCACGGAGTATTATATTGTGTCCATTGCTAAACAGTTAACATATAAAAGTGTTCCTAAAAATCCCAATTTTTTTGATTAAACATATTTAATTATTTCACTCATTACCTGTTTGAAACCTGATCAAAAAGGTTCGAAAAATATTTATTTTCTGTTCCAATTTATATGTACGGAGTACAAAAACTTAGATTGAAATGGTAAAAAAAATATTTATCAAAACTATTGTCTTTTTAATCAAATTTTGAAACAACATTTATTTTAGAACTTCTTATATATATATTAGATCTATTTTAAAATAATTAAACGTCAACCGAAAGTTACAGACATTTACCATTTAAGCTCAAAATTAAATATATTTAATATACACTATGTATATATATATATAAACAGTTTTAAATAACAAAATTTACTATTCACTTAAATATATATTAAATGATTAAAATATATATACATATAAAATAATAGTTTTTTATTACAATGTATTTTATTGTACGTATTTATTTATAACAATAAATGTATATAATAGTTTATTAATGTTCATGTTATTATATATATTATACATATATTTATATATACACATATTTATATATATCCACATATTTACAGGCAATGGTTCGTGAATCATCGGAAACAGTCGAAAGTCAATTGAATATATGAACATTGTTTCAAAAATTTCTAGACTCAACATTACATACTTTGCTTATCGTATCGAAATCATATCAAGATTAAGTTTAAATTTAGTCGGAAATTCCCGGGTCGTCACAATGTACTCGAAACTTTCTAGACAACATCATTCGTACCTTGCAAGGATAGCAAGAATTCACAAACATCAATATTCGTCACCAAGGAATGCCAATAAGAATAAATAATAAAGTATTGATTACATTAGTGAAATACTCCACGAAGATTATGTAATCTCTAATGTTTTAGAGATTATTCATTTCTAATTCCAGCCGAAAATCAAATGAGTTTAATATTAACTCATTAAATCTACGTTACATCTGAAGAAAATATACATACATATATATTTTTATAGAGACTGTAATAAAATTCATTTGTACAAAAATGTTACTTGTGAAATTTTTTTTAACGGGTAGGTAATACCCGAGAGATATATAAATTCACAACTAATATGTTACATTCTTCGAATCTGATTCCTCAATCATCAACTATACTCACCACCTTCACAACAATATACATTCTTTCATAGAAATCAAAACAACCATTCTCATTCAAATTTGATTACATATTCTGATTTTGACAAATCAGAATCCAAGTCAAGATTTAACAGAAGACATCACTCTTAGATTTCTACATCTTTCAAATACATACTTTGAATTTAGAACTGTGCTAGAACATCACTTTATTTCATAAAACTCGGATAGATATTTGTATCATGCAAGATTCCTGATAATTTCATAATACATATATTATCGAAGACAATCTGCATTTAAACCCTTCAAAATTCTTGAAGACATATCAATCAATGAACAATCGAGAGGATGAACTAACCTCACGTTATCAACAAGAAGGATTTACGCGTATAGTGATACACCTAGAAAACTTTCGAAACCAAAGTCATAGTTTAACACGTATCCGTGTCAGACCCTTTGGCATTTATTAGCTAAAATAACTTTTCAATCTCTTTTCAAAATAGACAGTTTTATCACAGCTCCAGCAAGTCAACTTCGACTTTTCAGTCAAAACAGTCTTATTATAAACTCGATATATACGTTACCCTTTCGCCAACGTTACCGGGGAACCTTTTATATCCCACCACATTAGCAGTAAACTTACCAGCAATTTCATTGACCTTTGATTCTCCGAAAAACCATTATATTTGTTCATTAAAACCTATCATATACGCATCCGCATCTTGTAACAAGAATTGCCATACCAATTACTGAGAATTAGCAATCAGTATTTTGAATCTCGCAGCATTACTACATCAATAGTTATATGTATACATATAACATTTACCTCCTAGAATTATGATCTTCCATTCTAAAATTCTGAAAAGCACCCAGTCTGCGAATCGATACTCGGAATGATGAAAAAGCTGAATGAAGCAACAAAAACTGTAAACGACCTTAACAATCAAAAGTTTGACGATAAAGAATAGCGTGTTGGCAAAGCTCAGAAATAGAGAAGATTTGGTACTGAAAAACGGATTGAGCAAACCATGAAGGAGGCTGTGGACAAATCATAAAGACTAAACCTGCTTTTAAAGAATCCAAATGATTCAGTATCTACTGAAATCATTAACGAATACATTGCTCCTGACTCTAAACCTTTACGGACAAATCTTCATCATCATCCATCGATATTAGAAATTCTAAGATATCATCGTATCTTTCATTATAAATATCCTCGATATTTCTGAAGATATTTTCATAACTATTCTTATCTGAAATCATTTATCTCTTCGCAATATCAGTGTTACATCAGAAAGGAAACTATTGTAGTTTCTATATTCTAAAAAATTCGAATTTAAAATATGAATGTTTTTGAAGTAGTGTTGGGAACTGAAGCATGAGTTAGTATAATATAATGACACTTGATCAACGTGATTATATTACAGTAAGTCATGCTGAGTTTCTAATGAAACATGATGATTCACAGACTATATCATCATTATGTGCCATGTTACACGACTCTTACATTCTACCTCATCTACAAACACATTTAAGAACATATCTTCTTGATAGTTCTATTTTTCCGGATATTCTGGTAATTTAACCAATCAAGATTGTGCTATTACAATTTCTCTCTTAGAACGTAAGTCATGTTCATTCGAAACTTCATACCTACAAATTCTGGACCATTATTCGCTTGACTTAAAGTCGAGAAGAGAAAACAAAAGGATGGAACTCCAAAATATAAAGGAAACGGAGGGGGTGGTTTATAGTGAACTATCCGACAGAACAATCAAAACAGATCATCGTATTTAATCAAAGAAGTTTCTAATTTCCTTAATTACCGAAGAATCCAAATCTTATTACGAAGATCTTCTCTAAATTCCTTAAATTTCGGAAATCAACCGTGACTACGTTACCGGTTAAGACGAACCTGCATTTACTCATTTTCATTCTTTTGTGATAGCTTCACTCGTACGCTTCGCATAAACGAATTGTTTTATCCATATTACTCAATGATGATAAAACTCTATTTATCAACTCATATTCGTCATGAAAACATTTTTATGGTTAGCCATGACGACCTCGATCAAATTTCGGGACGAAATTTCTTTAACGGGTAGGTACTGTAACGACCCAGAAATTTTCGATCAAATTTAAACTAAATCTTTATATGATTTTGACACGAAAAGCAGAGTCTGTAATGTTGAAGTCTCAAAAATTTTTGAACTATATTCATGTAAACAATTACCCTTTTTACTGTACTCAACGATTCACGAACAATAGATATGTACATGTAAATAAGTATGTATTAATATTGATTTGTTATAGTAATATTATTATTATTATTATTATTATCATTATCATTAATATTATTACTGATATAAATATTAATATTATTAGTATCATCATGATTACTAAAAATCACTAAAATTATTATAAATACAACTTACTATTATTATCATTATTAATATTGAGAGTATTATCATCTCTAATATATCTTATTGTATTTATTATTAATATTAAAAATGAAATAAATAATTACATGAAATCTATTCTGTTAGATGTATCAACCAATTTGTTAAGATTTCCTGATCACCCGTGAATAAATATCAACACATAAATAATAAAATATAAAAAGTTGTTTTGTCAAGTACTGTATCATATCGGTGTCTATTGGTTAACTAAAAGCAACAAGTAACAAGCTGATCCGTGAGTTAGAATGATTAAAGTAAGTTTCACTGTATATGACTGACTAATGTTTTCTTTCTTTCTTCATCATATTCCTTATCTCTTATATATTACATAAAATATTTCATTTTATTAAATAATTGTGTATTAATATTAGATTGTTATATTAATATTATTATTATTAATATCATTATTATTATTAATTATTATTATCAATAATATAATTACTAATTTTATTATTAATATTATTAGTAATATCATTATTACTAAATTTATTATTAAAATTAATATAAAAATTGTTATTGCTATTAAAATACAACTAATTATCATTATCCCTAATAAAATTATTACTACGTATTATTATTATTATTATTAATATATCAGTATTTTTATTATAATAATTAATATTAATATTATTATTATTATTATTAAGATAGTTATTTATTAATAATTAATATTAAATATTATATATAGAAGCAGATTTTACGCGTAATATCCCTATCCCTACCAGTTATATTTTTTCCTGTTTCTCTATTCTGCTTGTGTTAACCTGTCGACACACACCTTCAATAAATCACAATCTCTCTCCTCTGGATTTCTACTACAATCATCCAAGACAACAGCACAATCATTTACACATTTCCAATCTCTGTTATTATCGAAAAATCCAACAAAAATTAAAGAACCGAAACTGTTTTCCTATGTTCGTCAACATGGTAATTCAATAGCTCGATTTCGTATTGAAATTTAAAAACTAATAATGCAGTTGTGTTAGGATTTATTTGGTCAAACTATCTGCTAAATTTCAGTCGTTAATTCCTTCAATTCATCTCGAATTTTGAAGTCAAAGTTTAAATTTAAAAAGTCAACCTATTTACGATTCACAAAATTCGAAAGCTATATGTTGATTCAGGCTATATGGATCACAATCGAGTATTATGAACATTATTTCAAGCATGTTTTATGAAGGAACCATTATCTAAAAACGTTCGGATTTTAAAAATCAAATTTTCATCTTCATCGTGTTCATCTGGGTGTTCATCACAATTCTGTAAATTTGATACTAATTAGGATGAAGTTTGTTCAGGAAATATGTTAGTCGCAGCTATTAGACCTTATTCCACTGAATTTCACCCTTCAATTGTCTCAGATTGATGGAATCTGATTTTAGTGTTCATCATCCTCGTAATGAACATACTGTTACTGCTTTGATTCTGTTTTCTGTGACTAAAACCTGCTTCCTGGTTTTGGTTGAACGAAGCTTGACTGGTTGTTGTTCACTGTTACTCGTATACCGCTGGTCTGTTACTTTTAAAATTTTCGATCGAATACCATCGAATGTTTTTTTCCCCTTTGACATCCAGACTCACAGCTGCTGCATGTTTTCCTTTTACACGTAACATTTAACAAGATCATATCGGGCTACTGGGCCGTTTATTTTTCTAAGTGGACTTACAAGTTTGGGCATCTATGTTGGACCTTTGAATTTTCAACAATTGCGCTTTAAGATTTCCCTATCAGGGTCGATTACTACTACAAATCATGTCCTTGTCTCTGCTGGTGCTTTGTTTCAAGCATCACCCAAGTATCAGGCTATTCAATCGAGCTACTTTGCTTGTTCTTATTTTCGAACGAGACCCACACCTCAGCTCACATAATTCGTTTTGAATCTTGTTTTGGTATGAACATAAAGACTTAAACTTTTTAATTTTAATCTTTACTTGTAATTTAACACTTACTTATTGTGATTAATAACTTAAATGATGATTAAAAGTTATAATAAACTAACGTTTTGACTATAACAAAAAGGATGATTATCTTATGATTAAGAAGTTACTAAGTATGATATGATGATTATGATTTAAGAATAAGTATGAAGATTATGGTTTAGGTATTGAATATGATAATGATAATAATATACTATTATTATTATTATTATTATTATTATTATTATTATTATTATTATTATTATTATTATTATTATTATTATTATTATTATTATTATTATTATTATTATTATTATTATTATTATTATTATTATCATTATTATTATTATTATTATTATTATTATTATTATTATCATTAATATTATTATGATTATTATTATTAATATAAGTATTAACATATAACATTTTTATTTATTAGTATTATCATTATTATTAGTATTATAAGTATTTTCATTTTTATTAACAATATTATTATTTTTAACATTATTATTATTATTATCATTATTATTAAAAGTATCAATTTTTTTTTAAAATTATCATTATTATTATTATTATTATTATTATTATTATTATTATTATTATTATTATTAAGAATTATTATCATCATTAGTAAAAATTATTAATATTTTAATTATTATTATTATTATCATCACTACTAATATTATTATGATCATTAATATTATTATTATTAGTATTAGTATTATTATTATTAACATCTATATTAATATAATAAAATATTATTATTACTACTTTCATATTAACAATATTATTATAACAAATAAATATTTTCTATATAAGAATACATTTATTACAAATTAAATATATAAGATATATAAATTAAGAATAAATTTGTTCGATTACATATATATGTATTAATATATATACCTGATATAGGTTCGTGAATCCGAGGCCAACCCTACACTTGTTCAATGCTGTCATATGTATTTTTACTACAAAATACAGTATAGTGAGTTTTCATTTGCTCTCTTTTTAAATGCTTTTGCAATATATATTTTTGGGATTGAGAATACATGCGCTGCTTTTATAAATGTTTTACGAAATAGACACAAGTAATCGAAGCTACATTCTATGGTTGGATTATCAAATTGAATATTACCCGTTTTAGTCTGGTAATCTAAGAATTAGGGAACAGAAACCCTAATTGATGCGAATCCTAAAGATAGATCTATTGGGCCTAACAAACCCCATCCGGGTTACGGATGCTTTAGTACTTCGATTTTATCATGTCTGAGGAGAGTCCCGGAATGATGGGGATATTCTAGACGCGTTTTGTTAATGTCGATTACCAGGTGTTCACCATATGAATGATTTTTAATTCGCGAGTTACGCGTATTATTTTGTACTCGGGTTACGTATACAATTAAATATCTGAAATCTTGTGGTCTATTAAAATTATGGAAATGGTGGATTATGATAAACTAATGAACTCACCAACCTTTTGGTTGACACTTTTAAGCATGTTTATTGTCAGGTATTAAAGAAATCTTCCGATGTGCATTTGATCATTTTAAAGATATTACTTGGAGTCATTCATGGCATATTTCAAAAGACGTTGCATTCGAGTCGTTGAGTTCAACAAGATTATTATTAAGTCATTGATAGTCTGATATAATATGAAATGGTATGCATGCCTGTCAACTTTCGATGTAATGAAAGTTTGTCTTTTAAAAACGAATGCAGTGTTTGTAAAATGTATCATATAGATGTCAAGTACCTCGCAATGTAACCATATGTTATTGTATTCGTCCTTAAGGATTGAGACGGGTCGTCTCAGTACGAACCAAGTTTCTTCTAGAGTAGCTGCGGTTTTATTTATTACTCGTACAGTGGGAGCGTGCTTGGGATGAGAAGATGTGTTTGTGAAATTCATAGCTATGAGGAGGTCAGTGAACCGGCGAGAAAGCGGAAATTTGAAAAGTTAGTAGATTTCGAGGTTGTGATTGTCTTCTCACTAGAGCCTTGATGAAGAGTCTACGAGGGCGTCTGTTGGATTTTCTGATTGCTGGGAAGAAAAATCATAAATAGACGGTAAAATTCTGTACGAGGGTGATCATTGACATGTGGGTTCGGGATTGGACATGTGTAGAGTGATCGGTGAGGCGGTGTAGTCTCATGAAGAATCCTATAATTGAAGAGTCGCATACTTCAATTGGTCTTCTAGTGTAAGAAGATGATCTTCGTGTTAGAAGATGATGGCGGAAAAAACCAAGATGGCCCAAGCTAGTAACTATGAGATTGGATTATCACTTAGCGGTGTTTTTGGTGTCGAAAGACTTCACTTGCTTGAAGGTTATCGAGTGAAGTGCGGCGTGATTCGGGTAGCTTACTCGGCGGTATCAAAAGGAGTTGGTAATCGGCTAATCTGGAGTTATTGTGGGTGTTGAAGGAACATAGTTGACGGGTTGGCGAGGCTTTGTTCAAATTCTCCAAGTGGGAGATTGTTGAGTATGGAAACTTTAAACAAGGAAAGAAATCGAATATCTTGGGAGTCAAGTTCAACTTATAAATCAAGTATTCGGTTTATGGAAAGTGTGGATCTCGGTAAATTTACTCGTTCTGTACTAAAAATATTATCCACCTTACTACAATTATTACTCCAATATGTTTTAAAATAAATATATTGCAAAAATAAATACGGAGTATTAATTTCTCATTTTACCCTGCCTTACTACTCTGAGTTGTTTATTTTTTAATTAAATTCACTAAGTTACGTTTAATACAACGACAAAATTGATATTATTCAAATATATCTTTAATTCAATAAAATTTGTTAGAGGACAATATTTCCAATAGGATGAAATAAGATTCAATATTCCTTGACAAAATATAATAATATTATTTTTATTTACAAGTTACGGTAAGATTTAGAGTACTTTTTTGTACTTATTCAATATTCACTTGGAATGAAAAAGACTCATTTCGTTCATGAACCATTGAAATCTAGAGTCCAACAAGAGGAATCAAAGATTGATCTTAAACTTTTATTTATTTTTAGGATTTTGTTAACGATGGCGCTAAAGCCCATTATTAGCTTAAAACACTCGTTTATAACAGTTGATTATTAACTTTGTGGTGACGATTTTCTAACAATATAAATGTTTTAAGTATGTTAGTAAAATCTATATTTCTATACTTCTTTTAACATTTTAATAATTATACAAAATTACACTTTTGGTCTTTAATGTTTTTGAAGTTTTATGAGTAGATCTAAAGTAATTTTTTTTTTTTTTTAACGTGAATGACAATAATATTTGAATTAAAAATATGAACTTACAAATCTCACTTTCATATAGCATCCGACTTTATTTGGAATAAAAATATGGATTTGGATTCTCATATTAAACTTAGGCCGCGTTTGATAAAACTGAATAATTTAGCTATGAATGTTCATAGTCTAAATGAATGATTCAAAGTATTCGAATAAACTTAGTTCTGAATGAAAATAAATTGTTTGATAATCATATTAAATAAACAGTATGAATTTCGTAAAATTACTTTATTAACGTGTTAATAAATTTAAAATTTAATATATTTGTTTGTTAAGTATTTTGTATATGATTTGAGAATGATATTACATTAACTTGAGTGCTTAATAGTATTTTGTATATGATTTGAGGACGATATTACATTAACTTGAGTGTTTCAACTATGCATGATAAAATACTTAATGTTAACTTATTCAGTATCATATGTCATTTAGATGACAGATTGAAACGCCCTACGAGGTTAACAAACACACCATTACTCATAAACTTTATCCCAAAACCATACACACAAATTTATGACATACTTTATCTTAAAATAAACGTGTATCCTTTCATTTTAGTTTGTTTCAGAATAACTATCCAATTATAAAAGTAATATACAATCTTTATCGATTTTTATTCATAATTTATTTAAAGAAATGTAATTTGATTGTCGACTCTTGTTACAAAGGGAGAGAGGAATAAAGTTATATATGTGGTGTAAAACGTAAAATTTAATATGAAATAATAATTTGAGTTTGGACCACAATCTCTCATTCCCGCCCCGACTTTCACATTCCACTCAGATTCATGTTTATGTGTCGTATGCTATCTTTTCTATCTATGGTTATGTGCACGTATGGTCAGTAACTTGCCATCCATCATCCTCAAGTATTAGGTGATTGGTTTGTTTTTGGTTGCAAGATTGTGTCAATCCAAATATAGAAACACTCGTTTTTATGATATATTTACAAGTGTGATTCTTCTATAAAAATAATAATTATAAAGATAACCCTTACAATTGTCTTTAATATGCATATATTGGTGTACAAAACCAGGGCCGGTCCCGAGAAATTGAGTGCCCCGTGCGAGGCGAAAAAAAGGCCCTAATACGTTAACGAATAATATAAGCTATTTTACAAAAAACGACAAGTAACATCATGTCAATAAAGATAAAGAATTTAGCATTAGAATTACATACCGTAATAGTTAACCAATGATTTTTGAAGCTCTCCTCGCATTCTTGGTAGCAAATTGTTTAATTATTTCTTCACAGTTTATACTCTCTAAGATTTCATTTTCAATAGTCATCATCGCCAATACACTCAGTCTTTGTTGGGACATTGTTGATCGTAGGTAATTTTTCAATAATTTTAGCACTGAAAAGCTCTTTTATGCAGATGCCACTGTAACTTGAATAGTCAATAATATTCTATATGCAATCCTTGCGTTTGGAAAATTTTCTTGAGTCTCATTAAGATGCATCAGAATATCTAAAGGATTCTTAAATTCGCCAGCTCCTATTATGTCAAATAACTTCAACTCCCTATAAAGTTCATGACCGTTGATATCTGATTTTCCTTCATACTTAAGTACAATTCATAGCATATTAGCATCGTTCAATAATCATATTTCAACTAGTCCGGTCCGGCCCGCGCAATGCTGCCGGGTGTAACATCCCGCGTTTTTCCGTTAAATTTATTTTAACACCGTTTTTTTTTTTATATAATATCTTTCGTTATTCAAATTTGTATCTTTCGTTAACTAACGTTCATAATATTCTCGTTATCTAATTATAAAGTCATCCGTTACTCGAACGTTTTTAAAATATTCGTTGGGTTAATTCCCGCACCCGCTTTGAAACTCGAGGGACCGAGATTGCCAAATGGGCAAACTAGTTGACTAGGTCAACTAGTCAACCCACTTACCACATCCATTCATTTCATCTCCACCTCCCACCTTCATCCTCCTCTTTCTCTCTACTTCCCATTTTTTGAACTCAAAACCCTCAAACATAAAATCATCATCTAAATCCGATTGGAGAAGCAAACATCAAAACAAATTACATTTTCGTGATCCTCTCTTCATCCTCTACATTTTGATACCAATATCATCAAGTTTGGGTAACATTTCTAAAACTCTAGATTTCTCTAAATTCGTGCTTTTGACTTGAAATGGTGTTAGTTAGTGTCTATGGCTCATTGTGATGTCGTGTGTGTAATTTATATGCTCGATCTCGTTGTTTTAGTGTAACTAGCATGAACTTGAATTTTGGTGCGTTGTTCTCGAATTTAGGATGATCATATGTTGTTAGATGTTAAAAGTTGATGTTTTAATTGTGTTCCTAACACCACTAGCTTCAAATTGGTATGTAGGTTGACATGGATTAGTTTCATATGCAAGATTGTTGAATTTGTGATTTTGGGTTAGGGTTTGATAGAAGTAAATTAAATTTTTGATGCATTAAATGCTTGTTAATGTTACTTGTAAGTGTTAGGTTGTGTTGTATGCTTAATTACCTTCGAAACGGCATATCACATGTGTGAATTGGATTTCCGAAACTTAAAATGCATTTGATGAACTTGAAACTTTGAAAATGGATTCTTAATGATCACTTGACGGAAAATCGGTTATTGAAATTGATGTTTTTGTTTGATGAAACGTGTTTAGTTGTTTTCCTTGTCAAATTACCTTTCCAACGATATATAGTATGCATTTTGGATGTTTTCGGTTCATAAAATATGTTAATTTGAGTTTTGGTTCGTGACTTGGACCATTTTTCTGCAAACTGCATGTTTCCCAGGTATTGCGCGCCGCGCATATACCCGCGCGCCGCGCAGAATTAGAAATCCCAGATGTTTGCCTTCGTGGTTAAGTTCTGACCAGGATTTACACTTGGGTGCGCGCCGCGCAACCCATAGCGCGCCGCGCATATGCCCAGCTCATTTTTGTTTTTATTTTTCCTTTCACAAAATGTTTCCCGCTTAACCGTAACTCCGATTAACATGAAACTTGGCCATTCTGCTCATAAATGATTTCTCATCATGGGAAAATTGTCGGATACCCGACCCGACCCCGTTGACCTTGACTTTGACCAAGTTTGACTTTTAGTCAAACTTAACCAAACAATTATACGATCGTTCTAACATGCTTAGTTACTTGTATCGTGCATGAAACTTGACTAATTGATTCACATGCTATATAATCGAGTCGTAACGAGCCATAGGACTAATTGAACATCTTTGACCGTTTGTGTTTACCATTATTGATATAACCTATATGTTTAGGTCAAGACTAGCCTTGTCTTTGCACGCGTTTACTTGTTGAAGTACTTTTATAACTCTCGCACTCAAGGTGAGATCATAGTCCCACTTTTTTAATCACTTTTATTCTTTACATCGTGGGCTGAGAAACACATACATTTCATACTTATTTACTTTTCATGCTTTTACATTGTGAACAAATACGAATACAAAGATGCATACGAGTTTGAACAAAAGTCCTCAATCCAATTATCATTAGTTCCACTTGCAGGGTGTAAGTGTAAGCGTGTAATTATGTTGTGTGGCCATACGGGTTTAACAAACCCTCATTCAGACGGTTCGCTACCGTTAGTGAATGGAATATAATTTCAACAATGTATAGTGTAAGTTCTAACACTAAATTCAAAATTCAGAGGGAAGATTCGGTTAAGCCTTGATAATTGGGTGCTCGTGATACAAATACTATTTTGGAATGTGAACGATTTTGGTTAAGCAATTCATAAAGAACCTTGTGGTTCAATACAATTTACTTACTAAACCTATGATTTCACCAACGTTTTCGTTGACAGATTCTTCTATGTTTTTCTCAGGTTTTGAATGCTTAAGTGATACATGCTTCCGCACTCTTTTGATACTTGCTTGGATGTCGAGTATACATGCATATTTGGAGCATCTTTTTGACTACTTTTAAATTGTGTCGCATAGGTTTCAATTGTACGTTTAACATTGTAATGTAACTAGCCGTCGAACTTCTTTTGTAAACTTGAAACACCCTTTTACATTGAAATGAATGCGACATATTTTGGTCAAACGTTGTCTTAAAGACTTATGACCATGTAATGGGACCTACGTAGTCGACGCCGTCACTTGACGATTTGACGGGGTCGCTACAAGTGGTATCAGAGCCTTGGTTGTAGGGATTTAGAGTTCATTTGTGTCCACCCCGAGTCATAGGGTACATAGGTGAATCTAGACTACAACCGGCATATAGACTGAAGTAGGAATTACTTGACTATTTGTGCATTTATACTCGAACTCTTCTATCATAGCTAACTCGTATTCGATCTTGATCTTACGTTGATAAATTTTGTTGACGCGCCACCTTGACTTTATAAAGTAATGTTAAATGCACATGTAAATCAGGGTAATATAATTTCCGGGATTATATTACGGTGATTCACATGGACGTTCCGACATTATGACGTAAAGAATTTAAGGCGAGTCAAGGAAAAATTTCCTCTCTATCCTTATTCCATACTCCGGTTAGTATTGTTGAAAATACTAACCAACGATATTCTTGTGTTTTGAAGGAATAATGGCTCGTCGACGCGCTCCTCCCGAAACTCCCGAACAAGCCCTCCAACGTATGATAGCCACTGCCGTGGATGCGGCCATGGCCGGTCACTCCTCCAACAACAACAATAACAACAATCATCACAACAACAACAACAATGGAGCCGGAAATTCCAACGAAGGATGCTCCTATAAGAATTTCATGGGGTGCAAACCTCACATTTTCGATGGAACCGGGGGACCGGTTGTGCTCACCCGATGGTTTGAGCAAACGGAAGCCGTCTTTAGCATAAGCGGTTGTCGAGACCAAGACAAGGTTAGATATTCCACTCACACCTTCGCCGGTATCGCTCTCACATGGTGGAATTCGTATGTACAATCGGTGGGTATCCACGAAGCCCACGCTCTCTCTTGGGCCGACTTAAGAGGAAAGATGATCACCGAATATTTTCCTCGCGAAGAAACCCGAAGGCTCGAACAAGAACTAAGAGCTCTGAAAGCGGTCGGGAACGACCTTAAGGCCTATAATCAACGATTCTTCGAACTTGCTTTGATGTGCCCAAATCTTGTGAACCCCGAATCTTTAAGGGTTGAACTTTACATGGATGGTCTCCCCAAGAGCATCAAACAAAGAGTAATGTCATCCAAACCCGCTAACCACCAAGAGGCTTTGAATATGGCCCGCCAATTGATTGAAACAGTGGACGAGATTGAAGTGCCGGCACCTAAAGCCGAGGATAAGTCGGGTGACAACAAAAGAAAATGGGAAGCCCCCCAATCAAGCAATTACAACAACCCCGCCAAGAAGCCCTTCATCCCCAACGGCAAGAAAGGTTATACCGGACACCTACCGTATTGTAACGAGTGCTACAAACATCATTTAGGCGAATGTGGCAAACCATTTTGCTTGAAGTGTCAAAGAAGTGGCCATGTAGCCCACGATTGTAGGAATACCGCTCCCGTCGCTCAAAAGGAGCACAATGCACCCAAGACGGGTGTTTGTTTTGAATGTGGCCAACCGGGTCATTTTAGGAGTGCGTGCCCAAATAAGAAAATCAACCCCAACACCCGCCGTTGAACTTCCAACATCGACACCTAGGATGCCCGAGACGACGATGGACTAGTCACGGGTACGTTTCTTCACAACCAACCGTATATTTCATACTTATTCAATTCGGATACAGCTAGACGTTTTATAACCAAGACTTTGACTCGTACCCTTTGCACTCCACCTTTTCCCCTAGACCCTACTTAGGCAATTTAAGTGACCAACGGAAAATATTGTGTGCCTATAAATTTTATTGGAGGATATACGTTAAGACTTTTGACTTGACACCTATAGAACTAGGGAGCTCGAAACCTATTCGTAAAAAAAAAAAAAAAAAAAAAAAAAATGTTTCCCCATCATCTTGTATAGATTGTTGTGAACTGAGTAATTTTCGGTTGAAAACCGATACCCTCTCCCTCGTATCCATTACCTCATGATTATTTGCACGAATCCCGTATGTTCCAAATCGACCTCCGTTCCGGTTATCATCAATTGGGGGTTAAGTGAGACGATGTCTCCTAAGCCATTTTCGAACTCGCAACGTTAGTTGTAAATCTCTCTTAGTACTGTTTGATTTATTAAGGACTCCGTCCGTATTCATGAACCTCCTAAATCACGTATGCAACTTATCTAGACAAATCTGTTATCGTATTTATAGATGACATCTTAACTTATTTAAGTAAAGAAGGAAAACGAACAACATCACCATCTTACGCTCGAACTTTTGAGAAAAGAGCAACTTTATACCAAATTCTCCGAGTGAGAATTTCTGTTGAACGAAGTCCAATTTTCTAGACCATGATGTTAATGGTCGAGGCATTACAATCAATCTCCAAATCAAGCCACATGTAATCAGGAAACTCTCATGACTCAGACTTACCGCAGATTCATTTTCGACTTTTTCTCGTGATGCTCGTTCTTTACCCTCGATAACTCATTAAGGTAGAAATCTAAACCTCTACGTGCCCGAATCTTGAACGTGATTATTCACACCAACCTTGCTAGCTTAATTCGTATAGCACCAGGTGGAACTCAAATATGGAAATATTTCTACTTGAACGCCGAAAGGCATACTCTCTCGACTCAAAATCAACGTAACTAAAATTCGTTATTTTGCACGAAGGATTCAAATACTAAATTGTGGATCCGATCAATATTCTCGTCATCACGTACCACACTACATACCTCTGTTATTTCACCGTCACCGTCTAATATTACTGGAATTTAAGATAACACACAATCCAATGATACTTCACTCTTCTTTGACTTAACGCCCTTGCGTCACTGATAATCGTCCAACCATTATTCAACCCCGAACTATACAATTACGTATACTATCTCGTTTCTCTTTCAGACTTCATTTTTTTTTTTTTGACAACTAGAGGCACGTTATGGCAACCTCGAGATGTAAGCTCATCCTATTCTAAGTCCTCGTTTCACTCCTATCTTTATCGCTCGCACTTCCGTTTAAGGGAACTCCTTGTAACATTTCTCCATGGATAGAGAAATTCATCATATTACATTAGTATTCGCCACGAGGGTGAATAGTCCTAACGAACATTTTTCGAACCCTAACTGACTTGTTCAAACGTATCTTAATAGATTCTATTCCAACACGGTGTATCTTTGTCAATTATTCCGTATCGAAATACTCGTTTCACTTCTAGTTTTACAAGAAACCTTGGAGACCCGCTTAGACATGAGTACCGCGTACCACCCACAAACAGATGAACCGAACAAACGAACGATTTACGTCTTCGAAAGACATGTTTCAAACTTGCATGGTCGCTTTTAGTAGATCCCTCTTACAACAGTAGTTACCACTCGTGTGTTCACACGCACTTTCCGAAACCCTATATGACCGCTAATGTCATACCCCTGTTCATTTAACCAAAGCATCAACCACCGAAATCTGAACTCCATCAAGAAACAACAATTGAAATCATTCAAATCCGAGGAGGGCTCGAGACGATCCGTAGTCGCCAAAAGAGTTATACCAAACTTAGATGAAAACCTCACAAATCCCAGTGTGTAACCGCGTAATATTGAGAAACCGCACCTTGGAAAGGTGTAATCCATTTTGGGAAATCGAGAAAGGCTATAGCCGCAATATTGAACCTTTTGAAACCTTGGGGCGTATTGAAACCGCTTCCTACCGTTTAGAACTTCCGACTCAATTAAGTTTCCGTTTACCTTACATTTCGTGTAACAAACATAGAAACGTGTCCTGCGGAACAGGAACGTGCAATTCTTCTAAATGCACCAACTATTGAAGACAAACTTCTCTTCATAGGAAAACCAGTTGAAACCGGGGATCGTAAAAATCCAAATTCATGAGAACACTCAAGGACGTACCTTCACTTATTCATAGCATTGACATCTCCGGTCTCGAGTGAGAGGTATCGATTATTACTTCCAACTAAATTTCGGGACGAAATTTCTTTTGAGGTGTGGATAATGTAACATCCCGCGTTTTTCCGTTAAATTTATTTTAACACCGTTTTTTTTTTATATAATATCTTTCGTTATTCAAATTTGTATCTTTCGTTAACTAACGTTCATAATATTCTCGTTATCTAATTATAAAGTCATCCGTTACTCGAACGTTTTTAAAATATTCGTTGGGTTAATTCCCGCACCCGCTTTGAAACTCGAGGGACCGAGATTGCCAAATGGGCAAACTAGTTGACTAGGTCAACTAGTCAACCCACTTACCACATCCATTCATTTCATCTCCACCTCCCACCTTCATCCTCCTCTTTCTCTCTACTTCCCATTTTTTGAACTCAAAACCCTCAAACATAAAATCATCATCTAAATCCGATTGGAGAAGCAAACATCAAAACAAATTACATTTTCGTGATCCTCTCTTCATCCTCTACATTTTGATACCAATATCATCAAGTTTGGGTAACATTTCTAAAACTCTAGATTTCTCTAAATTCGTGCTTTTGACTTGAAATGGTGTTAGTTAGTGTCTATGGCTCATTGTGATGTCGTGTGTGTAATTTATATGCTCGATCTCGTTGTTTTAGTGTAACTAGCATGAACTTGAATTTTGGTGCGTTGTTCTCGAATTTAGGATGATCATATGTTGTTAGATGTTAAAAGTTGATGTTTTAATTGTGTTCCTAACACCACTAGCTTCAAATTGGTATGTAGGTTGACACGGATTAGTTTCATATGCAAGATTGTTGAATTTGTGATTTTGGGTTAGGGTTTGATAGAAGTAAATTAAATTTTTGATGCATTAAATGCTTGTTAATGTTACTTGTAAGTGTTAGGTTGTGTTGTATGCTTAATTACCTTCGAAACGGCATATCACATGTGTGAATTGGATTCCCGAAACTTAAAATGCATTTGATGAACTTGAAACTTTGAAAATGGATTCTTAATGATCACTTGACGGAAAATCGGTTATTGAAATTGATGTTTTTGTTTGATGAAACGTGTTTAGTTGTTTTCCTTGTCAAATTACCTTTCCAACGATATATAGTATGCATTTTGGATGTTTTCGGTTCATAAAATATGTTAATTTGAGTTTTGGTTCGTGACTTGGACCATTTTTCTGCAAACTGCATGTTTCCCAGGTATTGCGCGCCGCGCATATACCCGCGCGCCGCGCAGAATTAGAAATCCCAGATGTTTGCCTTCGTGGTTAAGTTCTGACCAGGATTTACACTTGGGTGCGCGCCGCGCAACCCATAGCGCGCCGCGCATATGCCCAGCTCATTTTTGTTTTTATTTTTCCTTTCACAAAATGTTTCCCGCTTAACCGTAACTCCGATTAACATGAAACTTGGCCATTCTGCTCATAAATGATTTCTCATCATGGGAAAATTGTCGGATACCCGACCAGACCCCGTTGACCTTGACTTTGACCAAGTTTGACTTTTAGTCAAACTTAACCAAACAATTATACGATCGTTCTAACATGCTTAGTTACTTGTATCGTGCATGAAACTTGACTAATTGATTCACATGCTACATAATCGAGTCGTAACGAGCCATAGGACTAATTGAACATCTTTGACCATTTGTGTTTACCGTTATTGATATAACCTATATGTTTAGGTCAAGACTAGCCTTGTCTTTGCACGCGTTTACTTGTTGAAGTACTTTTATAACTCTCGCACTCAAGGTGAGATCATAGTCCCACTTTTTTAATCACTTTTATTCTTTACATCGTGGGCTGAGAAACACATACATTTCATACTTATTTACTTTTCATGCTTTTACATTGTGAACAAATACGAATACAAAGATGCATACGAGTTTGAACAAAAGTCCTCAATCCAATTATCATTAGTTCCACTTGCAGGGTGTAAGTGTAAGCGTGTAATTATGTTGTGTGGCCATACGGGTTTAACAAACCCTCATTCAGACGGTTCGCTACCGTTAGTGAATGGAATATAATTTCAACAATGTATAGTGTAAGTTCTAACACTAAATTCAAAATTCAGAGGGAAGATTCGGTTAAGCCTTGATAATTGGGTGCTCGTGATACAAATACTATTTTGGAATGTGAACGATTTTGGTTAAGCAATTCATAAAGAACCTTGTGGTTCAATACAATTTACTTACTAAACCTATGATTTCACCAACGTTTTCGTTGACAGATTCTTCTATGTTTTTCTCAGGTTTTGAATGCTTAAGTGATACATGCTTCCGCACTCTTTTGATACTTGCTTGGATGTCGAGTATACATGCATATTTGGAGCATCTTTTTGACTACTTTTAAATTGTGTCGCATAGGTTTCAATTGTACGTTTAACATTGTAATGTAACTAGCCGTCGAACTTCTTTTGTAAACTTGAAACACCCTTTTACATTGAAATGAATGCGACATATTTTGGTCAAACGTTGTCTTAAAGACTTATGACCATGTAATGGGACCTACGTAGTCGACGCCGTCACTTGACGATTTGTCGGGGTCGCTACACCGGGTTTTTCAGCCGGCGTATTCATATTTAACGCAGTTTTATTTATAGAAGGAAAAACGGCTCATGTGTTATGCGTCGTTGTTGGTGTCGTCGTCTTTAGTCTTTTTTAAAATTTGTTCGGTTCAAACGTAGTTAGTTTCTTTTTGTTGATAAAATTATTTCGAGCCTCATGGTGTTGGCGAAAAAACTTAACTTGCGGGGAACAGGAAGATACGGGTTGTCGTTGTGTTTAACGTTTTTTAAAAAGTGTCCGTTTCGAACGTAGTTAGTATCGTTTTGTTCATAAAATTATTTCGAGTCTGGCGGTGCTGTTGGAAATATTTAACTCGAGGCGAGCGGAAAGATACGGGCTGTCGTTGTGTTTAGCGTTTTTTAAAAAGTGTCCGTTTCGAACGTGGTTAGTTTCGTTTTGTTCGGTAAAATATTTCGAGTTTAACGGAGTGCTCGGTGAAATTTAAATCGGAGCGAGGAGAAAGATACGGGCTGTCGAAGGGTTCGGGTGAAGTTTTTATTTTAAGTTAGGGAATTGACAGTTTACACCCCAGAGTATAGGGTATTTTTTGTAAGTTTGCAAAAGTTGGGGGAGGAGGTGTTTTTGCTTTTTTGGGTTTGGTTTAGATTGAATGTCGTTTCATGTGGTGGGGGTGGACAAAACGATCACAAACCCTATATATATATATATATATATATATATATATATATATATATATATATATATATATATATATAAAGCGCGTCAATAATCCTACGTGTTAGTCTATTATTAATTCTAGTTAAATTTGCTTATGTGGCGGCTTGTAGTTAACTTACAATTTATAGTAATTATTTTATACACTTGGGAGATTCCAAATAAATCAAAACTTATCCATACATTTATTTATTATTATTTAAATAAAGATAAAGATATAACTAATTCTAACTTCCACATATATTATAATAATAAAATAATAATGATCCTATATATAAAGATATGACCGATTCAACTTTTTTATTATCATTATAATAATTATAATAATTATAATAATAAATAATAATGAATAATGAATATATATTAATAATAATGAATTCATATACTACGTACAACGTAAATGGAATCATATACAATGTAATAGGATTCATATTAATTTTAGATATTTTCTCGATTAGTAAATATATACAGATTATAAACTTAAATATGTGGCAATAATTCCGGGCATATATCTATTCTTATATGTTACTCATTGTTTATTTCCACGCAATAATATATTAGAAGATGATTCTTATACCACTATTTAGTAATACACCAATAAAACTTCTATACCTATATATAAATTAATTTAAAAAAAATAAAAATTGGGTAAGCAAGGAAACCCCCTATAAACAAGCACATTGATTTTTTCATAGAAGGTAAAACCTCGGGTAAACAAATTTTATATTGTGTAACCTTGAATGAGAACAATGATTGATGCATTCTAATTATATTCAAATAATAACGTTTACGACATTAATGTTTTCAATACTAATGTTACCAATCATAAAGAGTTTTTTGCATTGTAATTATATTGTATATTTGATCAGTATCAATACTAACGTTACGGATAACTAATTTATACATCTTTCATGCACATGCTCGTGTCATCTTGTGGTTACATTCTGTCACGTGTCACTTCAACAATTTTTGTTAATTTTTTTTTAATTAATTAATCATATGGTTTTCCCTTTTATGTTGTAGTTGACTCATAAAATATAAACTAAACAAACTCTCGCGAACTATATCAACCTTCTCATTCAAAAATCCGTACAACTACAACATATAGTTTAATTTAATTTAAATATAACTTAAATATATATATTCAAGAAACTGTGCAACATTAAATAAAAACAATTGATTGTTGCATTACAATTGTATTTAATACAAATGTTTACCAAACTAATTTTTTCAATACCAATAAACGTTAAAGGAGTTATTCATTACACAACAACAACAACAACAACAACAACAAAAATCAATACCACATAAGTCGTGTATGGGGGAGGTGAGATGTAGACAATCCTTCCCATATACGAGAATAAAGACAAGTCATTTCTCCACCCAGAGTGAAAACAATCTCAAAAGTAGAGAAGATCCTCCCTTTCCCTATTCGACGGATAGAGAGATGGCTTCCGAGTGGACCTCCGGTTAATGAGTACTGCAAAAAAATTAAAAATAATAAAATAAAAGTGAGACACCATGAAAATGGTAAAATCAAATTTTCATGGTTTTTAAATGCTGTCTGAAATTTAATTTAGGCTCTAAGAGTTAGTCAAGTCGTCAATAAATCGACGCTTGCTGTTGACTCAATAACTATAGCCGTAAAGGAGTTATTCATTGTAATTGTATTATACATTTTATCAACATCAATACTAAATTATCGAAAACTAATTTACAAAACTGTCGTGCATTGAACGGGCTCATAAAACTAGTTAATTTAATATTAATTAGGCAATCACTTTCTCAATTAATGAATACGGAGTACTATAACACCTACTGTGGAATTTCAATCTCCTATATCTCCTATATAAATTAAATTTAAATAATTAAATCCATATGAATTTCAATCTCCTATATATATATATATATATATATATATATATATATATATATATATATATATATATATATATATATATATATATATATATACATTAACCCTGTACTCACCCTCTTCAAATTTCAAACCCCCTGCACATCCATTGTTTATCTTAAAACTAAAATTTAATTGAGATAACTCTACGTCACTACAACACGTGAGGAAGAATCAAATTCCTAATTCCTCACTGAATCATTCTATAACAAATTAACAATTAACAAAAACTCAAAAAGAATTACATATTGAACAATTAATATAATAATATTCAATTATTCATAAATCATCGTAAGTCATTATTCAAGAACAAAAAAGAATTACCTATTGAGTATGAGAATATCGAATTGTTGTATGTTGAATTCTGAATACACGAAGTCACGAACAGTAAACCCTCAATCACGAACAATTAATATAATAGTATTCAATTTTGTTTTTTTTTTTTTTTTTTGTCGACTGATTTGGAAAATTTGAAATCAGGTAACTTGAAAAATACGGAGTAGAACTAGTCTAACTTAGTCCAACTTTGGGCTTGAAAAGAAAAAAGGCCCAAAAATAATATATAGACTACACATGAAATAAAATTTTTGGGCCCCTATAAATATTAGGTCCTGCTCACTTGCACTACTTGGACCTTATATGGACCGGCCCTGTACAAAACGATTACATAATAATAACTATAGAGTTGCGGTTTTTAAAATATACAATACATTTATATACTTTAACGTTAGCCCTATGAGATGTCGTTAGCAAAAATTCATAAGAAAATAAACATAAATGTGTTTCCAATATAAGTAATCAAGAGATTTCCTAATTAGTTAGTGTTAGAAAACAATAAACAAGGTTGTAATTGATAATTCAATTAATTTGTCTTTCAAAAAAAAAAAAATATAATTAATTTTGGAATCGTGAAATCACTTTTTAAAAAAATATTTCGACCCAACAAGCCTCGGGTATCATGAAATCTTAATTGGGATAAGACAAGAACAATATTTGATTCTAGGCAAGAAGATTCAAATCTAAAACGTATGAGAGAAAAGTGTGTGTTTCTGTTTGTTCGTAATGAAAGCAATATTGCCAAAAAACGGACATGTTTAACACTACGCAGTTAAAATGAGAGGGTATAACTCTTCATTTTGTCGAGTAAATCTGTTGACGAAAAGTCACAAGTTTTGACGGGAATTTCGGTTTCGATGCAATTTACCAGTATGTAACCCCAACTAGGGGCGCTGCTCGTTAACCTCGCTCGGGGGTGCAACCCCGTTGACCTCTGCTACTTTTGCGACAATGTCTAGTCAATTTTTACGAGCGTGCACTTCTCACTCTTCAAACTCATTGTTAAGTGTAACTAGATGATTCTTTTCAAGTACATACCAATTACTTAAAATAATTGTTAAATGACACTAAAATCAATAACGGTTAGATTTTTAAAGAATTTAAAAAATTAGGTTAGCTTGAAAAGTCATTAACAATGTTGTAAGCAACAAAATATATAACGCATTGTCGATTCCATATCATAAATACAGTAACAAAGTAGTTTGGTCAAGATTATGGTTATCACAATCACAATAGGAACTATAATGACAATGAAAACTATAATTATAAGAAAATGTGTCGGTGTTATGAGAGACCTCTGGTCGATGGACTAAACACTCGGTCGATGGTACTAGACGAACGGTCGAGGGTCTAGAGACAAACGGTCGAAGGTTAGGACAAACTGCTCTAAGGTATGACAAATACTCCCTCGGTCGTAGGTGAGACTATCGGGTGTAGGACAAAAGACACTCGGGCGATGGTGTGAGTCACTCGGTCGATGGTCTTAGACGATCAGCCGAATGTAGTTCTTCTGCAATCTGGGCAGAAAAACTAGGGTTTCGATGGGGATTTTGATCTAGACTAAGTTTTTAACGACCCGTCCTAATCCATCTGGACGAATACATTACATTTGGTTACATCGCGAGGTACTTGACCTCTATATGATACATTTTACAAACATTGCATTCGTTTTTAAAAGACAAACTTTCATTTCATCGGAAGTTGACGGGTATGCATACCATTTCATAATATATCAAACTATCAATGACTTAACAACAATCTTGTTGAACTCAACGACTCGAATGCAACGTCTTTTGAAATACATCATGAATGACTCCAAGTAATATCTCTAAAATGAGCAAATGTACAGCGAAAGATTTCTTTCATACCTGAGAATAAACATGCGTTCAAGTGTCAACCAAAAGGTTGGTGAGTTCATTAGTTTATCATAATCAATCATTTCCAATAATATAATAGACCACAAGATACTCATATTTCGAAAACAATCTGTGCAGGTCTGCTCACTGCTGTAAAATCATTCATACGATATATAAACACCTGGTAATCAACCTTAACAAGATGCATATAGAATATCCCCCGCATACCGGCATTCCGCACGGCCATGCAAAAAGCATACAAACTGGCCACTCTTTTAAATATGATGGTTGTGTACACCTCACAAACAGATCATATCTTTTAAAGCTGGCGGTTGTATACCTATATCGAAGTACTAAAGCAGTTCAAATTCTCTGACTGGGGCTTGTTAGTGCCCATAGATCTATCTTTAGGATTCGCGTCAATTAGGGGCTTTGTTCCCTAATTCTTAGATTACCAGACTATAAAGGAGTGATATCCGGTGTACTCGTAACTCAATCGTAGAATGTTTTTAAGTACTTGTGTCTATTTCGTCAAACATTTATAAAAACAGCGTATGTATTCGCAGTCCCAAAAATATATATTGCAAAAACATTTAAAAAGGGAGTAATGAAACTCACAATACAATATTTTGTAGTAAAAATATTCATGCGACGATACTGAACAATGCAGGGTTAGCCTCCGATTCACGAACCTATATCATTTGTATATTTATTAATATACATAATTGTAATCGAACAAATCTATATATAAATTTATTAGTTATATCCTTTTTATATTAATAATATATATATATGTTTCATTTATTCATTTTATTATATAAAAATATTAATTTTCGTTATGTTATATGTATTAAATATAATTTTTAATATCTATATATATCATTTGTATATTAATAATAGTTGTTATAATAATACCAAAATAATATTAATAGTGGTAAAAATGATAATAATTATCATAGTAATAACAGTAATAATATTAATATAATTATAGTAATAATAAAAATCATAAATTTAGTATTAATTATAATAAGGTTTCAATAATAAAAGATGTGTTATACATACTTATACAATCCATGAATTTATTTAGATTTCTTACATATTCATAATATTATTTATTGTCAATACTAATGGTTTTATCTCTATTTATATCATACTTATCGTACTCATGTTCATAATATCATCCATAATCTTTAATATCAATAATAACACTAATAATAATAATAATGATGATAATAATAATAACATAATGATATTAATAATAATAATATTTCATTCTAAATTGTTATTCAATTATAAGTATAATCATCTTTATAATCATATTTATATTTATAACCTGCATATGTATATAATCTTTACTAATAACTATTTTCACTTATTCATAACCATAATCATGATCATAGTAATAATAATAATAATAATAATGATAATACTAATAATAACAATAACAATAATAATTTATAATAACAATGATAATAATAATGATAATAATAATAATGATAATAATAATAATAATAATAATAATAATAATAATAATAATAATAATAATAATAATAATAATAATAATAATGAATTTTAATATGTAAAACTACCTTAGAAGCTCATTTTAAAAAGAATTGCACCAAGCAGGGATCGAACCCAAGACCTCTCAAAACCCGACAACACCCTAAACCATTGAGCTGCTACCCACTTTTCTGTTTTAACTTACACTCTAAATGTAATTAAACCGTATTCCTGTTTCTTTCTCCTTTTACATCTAATCGATCTACCAGAGTTTTTACAAAATCAACATAGCAATACAACTTGATTTGAATTTTGGAATTGAAACATAAACGAATTAAAAGGGTGTTTTTAATTGACAGTCATAAAAAAAAAAAGAAGAACTACACAGAACAACTGCAGCTGAGTTCAAAAAAAAAAAATATAAACCCAAATCATGATTTTGAAATTTGGACCGTTTTAGACTATGATTACGACATGAAATACTTCGTAAATCATTCCTAGAAACTTTATAAATCATCAATTGATCCAAAAACTTCAACTGGAATTCGAATTTCACGAAAAACAAATCGGTTGACTTTTTATTTATAAACTTTTTCCAAATTCGAAATCAATTTGAGGAATTAAAAGTTGAATTTTTGCAGATAATTCGACTAGAGGATTCCTAAGACGACTGCATTTTTAGTTTTTGACAAATGATTCGAATTCAAATTTTGGCTAAAAAGAATTTAGAATAGAGGTGAACGGTTTATCTGTTTTTTTTCTGTTTTAAAATTTCAGTAATGAATTATAGAGTGCAAGTGGTATTGAAATAGCAATAAGATTCGTTTGAGTATTGTTTTCTAGTGATAATTCGTCGACAGAATCACAATCAGAAGAAGAAGAAAAAACGTGAAAGCAGATACTGAAAGATATCAAATTCGTACCTATTTGATTTTATATATAATATATTTTATATTAATAATAATAATAATAAATATAATTATAATACTGTAATATTATTATTAATAATAAAAAGCATAATAATAATTAGTAATAATGTTAATAAAAAATATATATATAAAAATGATGGTAGAAACAATAATAATGTTAATAATAATAATAATAATATTAATGTTAGATTAATAATGTTAATAAGTATGATAATTTTTAATAATGATGATGATACTAATAACAATTTAAATGATAATACTGATAACATTGATAATGTTAATATTAGTAATAATACAACAATTTATTTATATATATCCATTTTCATATTAATAATACTAATATAGATGTTAATATTGGAAATAACAATAATATTACTAATAACAATAATACTAATTATAATAATACTAATATTATTAATAATAACAATAATACTAATAATACATCATTTTATATATATAACAATGTTCATATATATATATATATATATATTGATTATAATAATATATCTAACACTGACCTTAAAAATATTAATATTATTAATGGTGCTAATAATATTATTAGTTATAGTAATATTAATTTTTATTGATAACAATATAATAATATAACAACTTATACTTATTAAATTTCACATGTATATATATACTTTATATAATAATATTAATGTTACAAATACTAATATTAATATTAATATTAATATTAATATTAATATTAATATTAATATTAATAATAATAATAATATTAATGAAAGTAATGATAATAATATTAATATAGCAATTATAATTTTAACTTATAATTATATATAATATTTTACCATTTATTATATCCTATCTATCAATTATATAATTTATTGAATCTTTAATATATATTAATTTACATACTTACTTACACACAATGGTTCGTGAATCGTCGGAAACAGTCGAAGTCAATTGAATATATGAAATAGTTTAAAATTTTTGAGATTTAACCTAACAGACTTTGCTCATCGTGTCGAAATCATATAAATATTAAGTTTAAATTTGGTCAGAAATTTTCGGGTCGTCACAGTACCTACCCGTTAAATAAATTTCGTCCCGAAATTTGATTGGGATGGTCATGGTTGACAATAAGTATGTTTTCATGACGCATACGAGCTAGAAATTAGAGTTTTATATTAGTGAGTAATATTTCGTTTATGTGAAGAGTACGAGTGAAGCTATCACAAAAGATTGAAATGAGGATAATAAGATTCGCCTTAGCTTTTGACGTAATCAGGGTTAAATTTAGAAAATAAGGTGTATCTTAACTTTTGACGTTGTCTTGGTTAAATTCCGAAATTCAAGGGATTTAAAGAAAATCTTCGAAATCTAAAAGATTTGATTCTTCGGCGAATAAGGAAATTAAGATCTCTATAATTAAATACGGTGATATGCCTCGATTACTCCGTCTGGTATTTCCATTATAAATTAAACTCTTCCTTTCCATTATTCTCATCATTCCTATACTTTCTTTCTTAGTTCATACATCCAAAAGATTGTGAAAATGCTTAATCCAGTTCTAATCCTTGATATTTTCCTAATTATCATTTCTCTCATCCTTCTGTTCAATCTTACACCAGAAGAATCTATTTACTTCTACTATTACCTTGAGGTGATACTATTCTTAATTCTACCGTGTCTTTATATTGCTATTCGTATTAATATACACGGTTTGTAACCTCCGTGTTGTTATTGGGCTTTATATTTTCTCTTATATTTTGGAGCTCTTTGCCTTTTTATTCTCTTCTCGACCTCTAGTAAAGCGAGTAATGGTCCAGAATTCGTAAGTATGGAGTTTCGAAGGAACTTCATGTTCTAAACAAGAAAGAACATAATAGCACGATTTTGATTGGTTAAATTACCATAATTCAAGAGAAAAGATAGAACTATCAAGAAATTTTGATCTTGATATGTTTATATATTAGATAGAATGTAAGAGTTGTGTAGCATGGCACATGATGACAGTATGGTCTGTGAATCATCATGTTTCATTAGAAACTCAGCATGACTTACTGTAATATAATCACGTTGATCAAGTGTCATTATATTATACTAACTCATGCATCAGTTCCCAACACTACTTTAAAATCATTCATAATTTAAACTCGAAGGTTTTAGGATTTAGAAACTAAAATAGTTTCTTTTATGATGTAATACAGATAGCGTGAAGAGATAAATGATCTCAGATAAGAATTGTTATGAAAATATCTTCAGAATTATCGAGGATATTTATAATGAAAGATACGATGATATCTTAGAATTTCTAATATCGATGGATGATGAGGAGAATTTATCCGTAAAGGTTTAGAGTCAGAAGCAAGGTATTCGTTAATGACTTCAGCAGATACTGAATTATTTGGATTCTTTGAAGGCAGATTTCGTCATTGTGATTTGTCCACAGCCTCCTTCATAGTTTCGCATAATCCGCTTTTTAGTACTAAATTTTCTATGGAGCGTTTCCAACACTCCATTCTATATTATCAAACTTTTGGCCGTTTAGACCATCTACAAATTTGCTGTTTCCTCTGCATTTAATGATACCATATCTGAATCATCGATTTTCAACCGAGGTGGTTTTAAGAGAATTGTGTTTTTAGATGATTAAACGCTGATGGTAATATGGTGGAATATAAAAGGTTCCCTGGTAACAATAAAAGATCACGCATTTTTATCAAAGTTATAATAAGGTTGTTTCGAATGAAAAGTCGAAGTTGATCTGCTGGAGCTGTGACAAAATTGACTAATTGGAAAAAGAATTGCAGTGTTATTTTAGGTAATAACAATGCCAAAGGAGTTAGCACAGATACGTGTTAAGCGTTTACTCAAGTTCCGAGTGTTTTCAGGTGCATAACTATATGTATCAATCTTTTCCTTCCGTAGATGAAGTGCGGTTGGTTCATCCTCTCGATTGAGGTATTTTCAAGAATCATGAAAGGTTTGAACACATATTGTAATCGTCAAGATACAAATGAGGTTTAAGATGAAATCAAGTGGCAAACTTGAAGAATTGTTTAGTTTCATATGTTATAATTAATATTTTAATTCATTTTAATTGTCCAATGTTAGTAGTCCACAGTTAGTAGTTCAATAATTCATATATAGTTATATATATAATATTCGAATTAATTAATACATATCGTGACCCATTGTATACATGTCTCAGACTCGATCACAACTCAAAGTATATATATTATTTTAGAATCAACCTCAACCCTGTATAGCTAACTCGATCATTACCGCATATAGAGTGTCTATGGTTATTCCAAATAATATATGTAGATGCGTCGATATGATATGTCAAAACCTTGTATACGTGTCCCAATATTTAAAGTGCGTAAAATAAATAACAGAAATTAAATGACGATAAATAAAATTGCGAGAATTAAAATTGCGATAGATAAATTGTGATAAATAAAATGTAATCAGTTAGCTAGGAATAGTTAGCTACGATTTTGTTAGCGTGGATTCTTAACAAAATTTCTCATAGTTAATTTGTTTGTTTCTAACAAATTTTATTTTTTTGTCCAATGTTTTCTTCATTATGCCACTTGTTGGATTCTGATAAGTCAAAATCCAAATATGAAATTGAATGAAAATGGTTATTCTGTGGTGAACGAATTCGTATATATGTGGATGTAAGTAGGATAGTAAATGACTGTTGAATCAGATTTGAAAGAATGTACCGTGTAAGTTATTAATGTGAAATCTAAATATTTCCCGGGTATTACGTACCCGTTAAAATATTTTCACCATTAACAGTTTGTACAAAAGAATTTTTGATTACAATCTTTATGAAAACATATATACATATATATTTTCTTCAGATATAATCGTGGATTTAATGAGTTAATATGATATTAATCTCATTTGATTTATCGTTAGAACTAGAACACATAATCTCTAAAACATTAGTGATTACATAATCGTCATGTAGAGCGAAGATAAATGAGGTAGAACGATACGTAGAACGATGATTATACTCGAGGTATAGATTGTGATGTTGTGGTGTGTTGTTGGTGGTACAGCTATTGATACTGGTGGTACTGCTGGTGCCGATGTTGTTGCTGAAGCTGGTAAGTTTTACACCACATTTTCCAAAGCCACTACTCGAGCGCGAAGCTCGTTGACTTCTTCTACTACACCGGAATGATTGGCGGTTCGGACGAGCGGATGAATAAGATCTAGAATTTGAGTTAGTATATAATCGTGACAAGATACTCTGGAAATGAGAGGGAAAATGGTATAACGGACAGGCTCGTCGGTAAGTACTTCAGATTCATCGCCAAGAGATGAAGTCGGTTGGTGGAAGGGATCGCCTTCTTCGCGTCTCCATTGATTAAGTAGTCTACGAACCCATATCCAATTCATCTAGAATAAATGATGGCTAATTGGTTGATCCATTCTGGTTACACTGTTTCCGGAGCTTAGATGAACATCCATGTCGGAATAGCTGTCGGATTCCAAAGAACTTGAACTAGTGGCGAGTTCCATTTTGTACGATTGAGTAAAGGGTTTTTCGGTATGAAACAATTTTCGAATATTGGATGATATTCTAATTACATAGAATATCTATATATATATATATATATATATATATATATATATATATATATATATATATATATATATATATATATATATATATATATATATATATATATATATATAGGACAAAAGATTTCGTAGATTACGGAGGAATTTACGGAATATGCCAGGCAAAGTTTACAGTAACAGATACGCTAAGATATGAATTAGCAGATACGCTAAGATATGAATTTTGTCTATACACTATTCATGCAATCAATGCAGTAAGATGTGTCTAGACTTTAAGAATGATAAGCAAATAATTTTCGACACGAAATGATAAGCAAAACTTTTGACATGCAGACACGGTCGAAGTCCAGACTCACTAATGCATCTAAACAACTATCATTTAGACACACTAATGCAAGACCTGGTTCGCTAAGACCACCGCTCTGATACCAACTTTAACGATTCGTCCTAATCCATCTGGACGAATACATTACATTTGGTTACATCGCAAGGTACTTGACCTCTATATGATACATTTTACAAACATTGCATTCGTTTTTAAAAGACAAACTTTCATTTCATCGGAAGTTGACGGGCATGCATACCATTTCATAATATATCAATGACTTAACAACAATCTTGTTGAACTCAACGACTCGAATGCAACGTCTTTTGAAATACATCATGAATGACTCCAAGTAATATCTCTAAAATGAGCAAATGTACAGCGGAAGATTTCTTTCATACCTGAGAATAAACATGCTTTCAAGTGTCAACCAAAAGGTTGGTGAGTTCATTAGTTTATCATAATCAATCATTTCCAATAATATAATAGACCACAAGATACTCATATTTCGAAAACAATCTGTGCAGGTCTGCTCACTGCTGTAAAATCATTCATACGATATATAAACACCTGGCAATCGACCTTAACAAGATGCATATAGAATATCCCCCGCATACCGGCATTCCGCACGGTCATGCAAAAAGCATATAAACAGGCCACTCTTTTAAATATGATGGTTGTGTACACCTCACAAACAGATCATATCTTTTAAAGCTGGCGGTTGTATACCTATATCGAAGTACTAAAGCAGTTCAAATTCTCTGACTGGGCTTGTTAGTGCCCATAGATCTATCTTTAGGATTCGCATCAATTAGGGGCTCGGTTCCCTAATTCTTAGATTACCTGACTATAAAGGGGTGATATCTGGTGTACTCGTAACTCAATCGTAGAATGTTTTTAAGTACTTGTGTCTATTTCGTCAAACATTTATAAAAACAGCGCATGTATTCTCAATCCCAAAATTATATATTGCAAAAGCATTTAAAAAGGGATTAATGAAACTCACAACACAATATTTTGTAGTAAAAATATTCATGCGACGATATTGAACAATGCAGGGTTAGCCTCCGATTCACGAACCTATATCATTTGTATATTTTTTAATATACATAATTGTAATCGAACAAATCTATATATAAATTTATTAGTTATATCCTTTTTATATTAATAATATATATATGTTTCATTTATTCATTTTATTATATAAAAATATTAATTTTCGTTATGTTATATGTATTAAATATAATTTTTAATATCTATATATATCATTTGTATATTAATAATAGTTGTTATAATAATACCAAAATAATATTAATAGTGGTAAAAATGATAATAATTATAATAGTAATAATAGAAATAATATTAATATAATTATAGTAATAATAAAAATCATAAATTTAGTATTAATTATAATAAGGTTTCAATAATAAAAGACGTGTTATACATACTTATACAATCCATGAATTTATTTAGATTTCTTACATATTCATAATATTATTTATTGTCAATACTAATGGTTTTATCTCTATTTATATCATACTTATCGTACTCATGTTCATAATATCATCCATAATCTTTAATATCAATAATAACACTAATAATAATAATAATGATGATAATAATAACATAATGATATTATTAATAATAATATTTTATTCTAAATCGTTATTCAATTATAAGTATAATCATCTTTATAATCATATTTGTATTTATAACCTGCATATGTATATAATCTTAACTAATAACTATTTTCACTTATTCATAACCATAATCATGATCATAGTAATACTAATAATAATAATAATAATGATAATACTAATAATAACAATAACAATAACAATAATAATTTATAATAACAATGATAATAATAATAATAATAATAATAATGATAATAATAATAATAATAATAATAATAATAATAATAATAATAATAATAATAATAATGAATTTTAATATGTAAAACTACCTTAGAAGCTCATTTTAAAAAGAATTACACCAAGCAGGGATCGAACCCGAGACCTCTCGAAACCTGACAACACCCTAAACCATTGAGCTGCTGCCCAATTTTCTGTTTTAACTTACACTCTAAATGTAATTAAACCGTATTCATGTTTCTTTCTCCTTTTACATCTAATCGATCTACCAGAGTTTTTACAAAATCAACATAGCAATACAACTTGATTTAAATTTTGGAATTGAAACATAAACGAATTAAAAGGGTGTTTTTAATTGACAGTCACAAAAGAAAATAAAGAAGAACTACACAGAACAACTGCAGCTGAGTTCGAAAAAAATATATATATATATATAAACCCAAATCATGATTTTAAAATTTGGACCATTTTAGACTATGATTACAACATGAAATACATCGTAAATCATTCCTAGAAACTTTCTAAATCATCAATTGATCCAAAAACTTCAACTGGAATTCGAATTTCACGAAAAAAAATCGGTTGACTTTTTATTTATAAACTTTGACTTCCAAATTCGAAATCAATTTGAGGAATTAAAAGTTGAATTTTTGCAGATAGTTCGACTAGAGGATTCCTAAGACGACTGCATTTTTAGTTTTTGACAAATGATTCGAATTCAAATTTTGGCTAAAAAGAATTTAGAACAGAGGTGAACGGTTTATCTGTTTTTCTTTTTCTGTTTTAAAATTTCAGTAATGAATTATAGAGTGCAAGTGGTATTGAAATAACAATAAGATTCGTTTGAGTATTGTTTTCTAGTGATAATTCGTCGACAGAATCACAATCAGAAGAAAAAAAAAACGTGAAAGCAGATACTGAAAGATATCAAATTCGTACCTATTTGATTTTATATATAATATATTTTATATTAATAATAATAATAATAAATATAATTATAATACTGTAATATTATTATTAATAATAAAAAGCATAATAATAATTAGTAATAATGTTAATAAAAAATATATATATAAAAATGATGGTAGAAACAATAATAATGTTAATAATAATAATAATAATATTAATGTTAGATTAATAATGTTAATAAGTATGATAATTTTTAATAATGATGATGATACTAATAACAATTTAAATGATAATACTGATTACATTGATAATGTTAATATTAGTAATAATACAACAATTTATATATATATATATATATATATATATATATATATATATATATATATATATATATATATATATATATATATATATATATATATATTAATAATACTAATATAGATGTTAATATTGGAAATAACAATAATATTACTAATAACAATAATACTAATTCTAATAATACTAATATTATTAATAATAACAATAATACTAATAATATATCAATTTATATATATATAACAATGTTCATATCTATATATTTATCTATTGATTATAATAATATATCTAACACTGACCTTAAAAATATTAATATTATTAATGGTGCTAATAATATTATTAGTTATAGTAATATTAATTTTTATTGATAACAATATAATAATATAACAACTTATACTTATCAAATTTCACATGTATATATATACTTTATATAATAATATTAATGTTACAAATATTAATATCAATATTAATATTAATAATAATATTAATGAAAGTAATGATAATAATATTAATATAGCAATTATAATTTTAACTTATAATTATAAATAATATTTTTCCATTTATTATATCCTATCTATCAATTATATAATTTATTGAATGTTTAATATATATTAATTTACATACTTACTTACACACAATGGTTCGTGAATCGTCGGAAACAGTCGAAGTCAATTGAATATATGAAATAGTTCAAAATTTTTGAGATTCAACCTAACAGACTTTGCTTATCGTGTCGAAATCATATAAAGATTAAGTTTAAATTTGGTCAGAAATTTCCGGGTCGTTACAAAGTTTTTGACACTAAAAACCCAAACAGTTACGTTCAAAACTTTACCAACACACATGTTAGCTTAAAGAAACACAAAAACACAAGAAAAACACGTAAAAATTTCAACTTTGATCAACAAACCTGTTTTGACACAAAACCCTAAAATCAAAATTAAAAATTTGACTAAAAAATGTTTGATTCGACAAGCCACAACTCTGATACCACTTTGTTGGAGCTATTCGGATCTTCGGATCGATGTCCTAGCGAATTGTTGGATTCGGGTATCGATTTAGTCGAACCGGATCGAGTAGATCGGATTATATCGATGCCTAGAGCCTTTTATTCGACTTGTGGGTTTTTGGATCGGTTTGGTAGAGAAAACAAGTCTGGAAACTAATAGGGTGATTAACCCTAAATTGTGAAGTTAAGGCTCCTTATATACTTATATGGGCTTCAGTCGATCGACGGGCTCGACTTGTTTGGGTGATCCGAACTCGGGCCTTTTATGCACCAACAAAATGATAAAAGACACTTGTTTGGGTGATCCGAACTCGGGCCTTTTATACACCAACAAAATGATAAAATACAGGAGTTGGTAAAGTCAAACGTAAATGTAGATGAAGACTTTTGGCCTTATAAATCTAGTAACCGTATAACATATCATGTTCCATGGTTGCTTAGTTTCGGTTTGAATTGGAGGATTAAGGGCTAAAAGTAATACGTAGTAGTAGATAGATGTGTGTATATTAACACATATACACTTACATGTCAAATAAAATATTGTAATTGAAGATAAATTAAGTATAGTTTGTTAAAAGATATGTATCATTTTGAATAAGGTGCAATAAGTAATAAAATTAAGTACTCATTATTCGTCTTATATAACTCTATTGGTTATGATCATGAGTATATTCTATATTGCAACAAAGTATACAACTACAAAAGAATAATATTAAAGAGTATCTCTTGACCTTATATATCATAAGATAACATCATAGTCCGACGAGGCAGATTATTGCTCTCAAATAATGCATTCATTGACACTGCTCATGAATGGACATAAACGGGCAAGTAAAATGGTTCGTGATGCTTTAAAAAATTGATCTTACACTAACTAGATGCTCTTGAATATATGGGTTCCCACTTTGGGTTGTAAACTAATGACTATTGTATTTAATATTTTATTTATGGCATCCGTTGAAAGTAATAGAGTAAGTAGTATTAATGCTTCAAATACATGGTACTTAATACTAACTGATAATGCTAAAAACGAACACATATTTCATAGCATTATCCTTCAAGAAAGACAAGCTTTTAGTTGCAATTGTTCTATTTTCAAGTAATATTCGTTTAAATAATAAAAGGTGAAGACAAAAGACATATTCGACAATTTGAAGACGCAAACGACCAAAATGCTAAAAAGTACAAAGTACAATCTAAGTGGTTCAATTTATTGATGAGAAACGTCTAAAAGTTACAAGAGTACGAGCCGCGAAACGCAAAGTACAAGATATTAAATTATACAAAAAGGCGTTCGAAAATCCGGAACCGAGACATGAACCAACTATCAACGCGCGACGCAACGGACCTAAAATTATAAGTCAACTATGCACAAGAATATAATATAATATATATATAATTATATAAAATTATATATATTATATTATATAATAAATAAATCAAGAGCCGCCCACGTTTTGGACACAATTGGAGCTGGATAGCCTGTCCATGCGATCGCATGGCCAGGAGTCTTATAACCCATGCGATCGCATGGCCTAAAAAGTGAGGCCAAGTCCTATAAATTGCAACGTTTTCTGCCGAATTGTGTACATCTTCATCATATATCTCTCAGATCACTCTCTCAATTATATTTATATTTATTATATAATTATAATTTTAATATTAAGTTAATAATAATAAGGTTATAGTAGCGAATGTTTTAAGTTTGTAAGTCGAAATTCTGTCCGTGTAACACTACGCGATTAATACTCATTGTAAGTTATGTTCAACCTTTTTAAATTAATGTCTCGTAGCTAAGTTATTATTATGTTTATTTAAGCCGAAGTAATCGTGATGTTGGACTAAATATTAAGACTGGGTTATTGGGTTTTGGACCATAATTGGGGTTTGAACAAAAGACCGACAGTTGTGGAAATTGGACTATGGGCTATTAATGGGCTTTATATTTGTTTAACTGAATGATATAATTTAATATAGAGATTTACAATTTGACATATTTATAAATAACCACATACACTCGATCGGATACGATGTGCGGGATATTTATAAATACTGATAATTGTTCATTTGACCGGACACGGGGATGGATTAATAGTCAATGGACTCATTAAAACAGGGGTGAATTACATACAAGGAAAATTGGTGTGATTGTTAATAAAGTATTAAAACCTTGGATTACACACAGTCGATAACCTGGTGTAATCATTAACAATGTATTAAAACCTTATTACAGTGTAAGTCCCCAATTAGTTGGAATATTTGTCTTCGGGTATAAGGGTAATTTGACGAGGACACTCGCATTTTATATTTATGACCGATGGACTATTATGGACAAAAACCAGATGGACATATCGAATAATCCAGGACAAAGGACAATTAACCCATGGTAATAAATTAAAATCAACATGTCAAACATCATGATTACGGAAGTTTAAATAAGCATAATTCCTTTATTTTATATCTCATCGCACTTTTATTTATCGTCATTTTATTTATCGTACTTTAAGTTATTGCACTTTTAATTATCGTACTTTTATTTTATCGCACTTTTATTTATCGTCATTTACTTTAAGCTTTAAATTAAGTTATTATTTTGCATTAGGACTTAAAATCGACAAACCGGTCATTAAACGGTAAAACCTCCTTTTATAATAATAATACTGCTTATATATATATATATATATATATATATATATATATATATATATATATACAAATATAGTTTAAAATAAATATAGCGTTAAACTTAGCTAGATCCATGTGGAACGAACCGGACTTACTAAAAACTACACTACTCTACGATTAGGTACACTGCCTATAAGTGTTGTAGCAAGGTTTAGGTATATCCATTCAATAAATAAATAAATAACTTGTGTAAAATTGTAGCGTATTTAATAGTATTTCGTAGTAAAATATAATCTATTTCGTACTACACCTCTCACACATCAAGTATTTTTGGCGCCGCTGCCGGGGACCCGAAAGCGAACGCTATATATATAAAAAAAATACACGTTGAAACCTGCATGTGAACTGAACCTGAACCCCATGCGACCGCATGAGATTGACCCTTTAACCCCATGCGACCGCATGGACTAGACTGACACGCCTGAAACCTTGGACGTCCGGATTAGGGTTTGTGTTTTATTATTACTATTATTAATTAATTAAGATTAGGGTTTTAATTTAATATAATTAGTTTAAGTGTAGTTTTAATTAATTATAAGTTTTAATTAGTTATATTAATTTATAAATTAATACTTTTATAAAATAATAATATAAAAATAATATTTTTATAAAATTTGTATTTTTATCAATTTAGTTTCTTTTTATATTTATATCGTCTTTATTCGTTTAATTCGTAAATTGTATATTTTTCGTTCGTAACTAGTTTTAAACTTAGTTTTTGCTGTAGTAATTTTATATTTCTAGATTTTTAGGCTTTGCCGTACAATCCCTTAAGTGTTTTTTTTTTAGATTAAGATTTAGGTACTTTAGAATTTTACGACGTCGCTTATCGCTTTAGTTTTAAATAAATTTTAGTGCCTTTTAAGTTATTGCCGTTTTGGATATAGAATTCCTTTAAGCTTTAATACTTTTAGACGCAAGTTTTAATTTTTAGTTTTTAGGCTTTTAAGTTTCGATGCTTTACTTTCTTATTATTATTTTCCGACTGTTTGTTTTTCGACGTTTTTCGACTCATATTTCTCGACGCGCTTTTTCTTTTACATTTCTACGCTCTAGTTTTTAGGACGTAGAATTTTCTATATTTTCTTTAAATTTCGACGAAAAATTATTTTAAGCCATTAAATTGATAGACATCCAAAATTTTCTGGTTCGTAGTAATAGTTGGATTTGTTAGTAGCGAGTTGTGGGCTTCCTATTTAAAGGGTCCTGGCTACCTGCTGCATCTATTGGCTATTCGAAACGTGGGCAAAATCAGAAAAGTCTATTAATTTGATAACTTATATAATTTTTATCTTTGTAACTAATAGGATATTCTGTGAATGCACCGAGCAAAACGTTCACCACCTTTCATACGTTCACCACATGTAACTCGATCAAGACATCTAGCCAATATTGTCGCCGTTGATTTTTCTTTAGAATAATCATCTAGTCGACCAAGTACTCCAATTCAAATTTCCGATAATCCATTTTTTGAACCCGACCTAACAATTGAGAACCCGGAGGATATTCAAGGACAATTCAGAGATCCTGAATCACTAATCATTCCTCCTGAACCACAAATCATACAACCAGAGGTTGTCGAGGAAGAAACCATTAAATCAGAATCCTCTAGTGATTCAGATTCAACAAATTCAATCATGGAAAATCAGGAACCTCTAAGTATGGAAGACCGAATGAGAGCTACACGCACTGGCCAAGGTCATGCCATTACTCAACCAGACATTAATGCACCAGATTATGAAATCAAAGGACAAATCCTACACATGGTAACTAATCAACGCCAATTTAGTGGTACGCCAAAAGAAGATCCAAACGAACATCTTCGAACCTTTAATAGGATCTGTACTCTATTTAAAATCAGAGAAGTTGAGGATGAACAGATCTATCTCATGTTATTTCCCTGGACTTTAAAGGAAGAAGCCAAAGATTGGTTAGAATCATTACCTGAAGGGGCGATTGATACATGAGATGTTTTAGTTTAAAAATTTCTTAAAAGATTCTTTCCTGCATCTAAAGCCGTGAGACTTCAAGGAGAAATTGTTACGTTCACACAGAAGCCAAATGAAACTCTATATGAGGCGTGGACAAGATTCGGAAAATTGTTGAGAGGATGTCCTCAACATGGTTTAGACACTTATCAAATAGTACAAATATTCTACCAAGGATGCGACGTTGCTACACGAAAAGACATCGACACAGTAGCTGGTGGTTCCATTATGAAGAAAACCGCAACTGAAGCTCACAAAATTATTGATAACACAGCATCCCACTCACATGAGTGGCATCAAGAAAATGATATTTTTCGTTCATCTAAAGCGGCTAGAGCCGATTCTAACCATGACTTCGATTCCATTTCCGCAAAGTTAGATGCTTTCGAGAGATGAATGGAAAAGATGACTAAAGATATTCACGCAATACGAATTAGTTGTGAGCAGTGTGGAGGACAACATTTGACAAAAGATTGTCTCAGTATTGAACAAACAATGGAACAAAGAGAGAATGTTTCATACATGAACCAAATGCCTGGAAATAATTATCAAAATAATTATCAACCGCCAAGACCAAACTACAATCAAAATCAGAATTATAACCGAAATGTTCCATACAACAACTAACAAGGTCCTAGCAACCAACAAGTATCTAACAATACTTACAATCAGCAAAGACCTATTTTTCCAAATAAAACACCACAAACCGATGATAAAAAACTAAATTTAGAAGATATGATGTCAAAACTAGTTAAACCTCAAACTCAATTTTTCACATCTCAGAAACAAACGAATGAACAAAATGCTCAAGCATTTAGAAATCAACAAGCTTCTATCCAAAATCTGGAACAAGAAGTGAGCAACCTAGCAAGGTTGATAGGTGAAAGAAAACCGGGGAGTCTACCTAGCGATACAAATGCTAACCCCTGAAATGAAACAGCTAAAGCCATTACCACAAGAAGTGGTATTATACTTAAACCACCTGAAATGCCTGTAATTTCTAATGACTCTATTCCTACTCCACAGGAACCACAGCCTGAGCAAGAGAAGGAAACAAAGTCGATAGTTGAAAAGGTTAATGAAGATAACACAGTTAAGGCTAAACCTTATGTTAAACCATACCAACCACCGATTCCTTACCCGAGTAAAATGAGAAAAGAAAGGCTTGAAGCCGAGCAATCCAAATTCTTGGATATGTTTAAACAAATAAATGTCAATCTTCCTTTCATTGATGTGATTTCAGGAATGCCAAGATATGCTAAATTCCTGAAAGATCTAATCACAAATAGAAAGAAAATGGAAGAACTCTCGGCTGTTACAATGAATGCTAATTGTTCTGCAGTGCTGTTGAATAAACTACCAGAAAAATTATCAGATCCAGGAAGTTTCACAATTCCATGTTTTCTGGGTAGTCTTAGTTCAATAGAAGCATTGGCAGACTTAGGCGCTAGTATAAATTTAATGCCATATTCACTATACACTAAACTAGACCTTGGAGAATTGAAACCAACACGAATAAGCATACAACTAGCCGATCGATCAGTAAAATATCCTAGAGGGATAATGGAGAACATGCTAGTTAAAGTTGGTACTTTAGTATTTCCAGTAGACTTTGTTATTCTGGACATGGAAGAAGATTCTCGAGTTCCTCTTATATTAGGAAGACCATTCTTAAACACGGCTAAAGCAATAATAGACGTGTTCGGTAAGAAACTGATCCTAAGTATAGAGAACGAGAGTGTTACCTTTTCTGTTGATAGAGCCATGCAACAACCGCAATCTGCAGATGATACATGTTATTATATTAAAACTATAGATTCACAAGCAGAATTGTTACAAGAATTTTCAGAATTACAAGGAACAGGAGAATGTTCTTTAGGAGAAGGAACTGAAAAAATTGATGAAGCTGAAATATTAGCCACACTCATGGCTAATGAATACGAAACAACAACAGAAGAACTTCAAATGCTAAAAGAGGAAGACAGATATCGATACAAATCATCGATAGAAGAACCACCGATATTAGAGTTAAATCTACTTCCAAACCATTTGAAATACGCTTATTTACATGGTGAATCTAAATTACCTGTAATAATCTCGTCTTCTCTTACAGAAAATGAAAAATCTCAGCTCATTTCCGTGCTAAAAGCTCATAAACCAGCTATTGCATGGAAGATTCATGACATTAAAGGAATAAGTCCTTCGTATTGCACACATAAAATCCTTATGGAAGAAGGTCATAAAACGTATGTGCAACGCCAACGAAGACTAAATCCTAATATGCAAGATGTTGTTAAGAAAGAAATTATTAAACTGCTCAATGCAGGTTTAATTATCCAATCTCTGATAGTCCATGGGTAAGCCCAGTTCAATGCGTACCTTAGAAGCTTGGCATCACAGTCATCACAAATGAAAAAGATGAGCTTATTCCTACTAGGACTGTAACAGGATGGCGTGTTTGTATTGATTATAGAAAATTAAATGACGCCACCAGAAAATATCACTTTCCCTTACCTTTCATTGATCAAATGTTGAAAAGGTTAGCTGGGAACAGTTACTATTGTTTTCTTGACGGTTTCTACGGATACTTTCAAATTCCAATCGCACCCGAGGACCAAGAGAAAACCACCTTCACGTGCCCTTATGGTACTTTTGCTTACAAATGCATGCCATTTGAACTTTGTAACGTCCCTGCAACTTTTCAAAGGTGCATGATGGCGATTTTTCACGACATGATAGAAGAATGCATGGAAGTTTTCATGGATGACTTTTCAGTCTTCGGTGATACTTTTGAATCATGTCTAATTAATCTTGAACGGATGCTTATTAGATGCGAGCAATCAAATCTAGTTCTTAATTGGGAGAAATGCCATTTCATGGTTAAAGAAGGCATCGTTCTTGGTCATAAAATTTCAAATAAAGGAATTGAAGTAGATAGAGCTAAAGTAGATGTAATTGCTAAACTTCCACACCTCACCAATGTTAGAGAAGTTAGGAGTTTTCTAGGGCATGCCGGTTTTTACCGACGTTTCATAAAAGATTTTTCTAAAAATGCCACTCCTATGAATAAAATCCTTGAAAAGGATGATCCATTTATCTTTTCGGATGAATGCATCAAATCTTTTAATATTCTTAAAGAAAAACTCACTAATGCGCCGATCATGATAACTCCAAATTGGAATCTACCATTTGAACTCATGTGCGATGCAAGTGATTTTGCAATGGGAGCCGTTTTAGGCCAAAGAATTGAAAAACGATTTCAGACTATTTATTACGCTAGTAAGACGTTACAAGGAGCACAAATGAATTACACAACTACTAAAAAGAACTCCTTGCTATTGTCTTTGCTTTTGACAAATTTCGTTCATATCTCGTTCTAACTAAAATGGTGGTCTATACTGACCATTATGCTCTTAGATACCTATTTTCAAAACAAGATGCCAAACCACGATTAATCCGTTGGATCTTACTCTTACAAGAGTTCGATATTGAAATTCGAGACAAAAAGGGAGCAGAAAATCTCACAGCTGATCATCTTTCTCGCCTTGAAAATCCTGAATTAGAAGTTCTAAATGAATCGGTCATACAAGACAACTTTCCTGATGAATATCTCTTGAAAATCGATTATAGTGAAATTCCATGGTTTTCAGACTTTGCAAACTACTTAGTATGTGGATTCCTTGAAAAAGGGTTGTCGTACCAAAAACAAAAGAAATTATTTAGTGATATAAAACACTATTTTTGGGAGGATCCACATCTGTTTAAAAGTTGTCTCAATGGAATAATACACCGATGCGTATTCGGAGATGAAACTAGTCAAATCTTAAACCATTGTCACACATGACCAACAGGAGGGCATTATGGGCCTCAACTCACAGCAAGGAAAGTCTACGACGCTGGATTCTATTGGCCTACAATTTTCAAAGACTCACACCTTTTTTGTAAATCCTGTGATGCATGTCAAAGGGCCGAAAAAATAAGTCAACGTGATGAAATGCCACAAAATTTCATTCAAGTAAGTGAAGTATTCGAAGTTTGGTGTAACGACCCGACTTTTTCGACTTGCTTTTGTGCTTTGTATTTTAGCGAAACTGCGTATTTGTGCGTACTGTGCTACTTTATACTCTGGAAGCTTGATATACGTGGTTTACTTCCAATTATATGTTAAAACGTGCCTTAGAGTACGTAGGATACTTAACTTGTTCACCGGAAGCCTTTATGACCGTTGGTGTCGCTTAACGTTTCGATTAAACCGCGAACTGCGCGCACGTTTGACTTTTGTCGTAACCGGAATATTATGACTGCGAAATATTAATTATTATTTTATAATAATAATTACTTGAGCTTTTGGATGCTTAATTTTAATTAATTATTTACTAGATCACAATAGTTAGTCTTGTTGGACTTTCTACCTTATTGGACCTTAGCCCACCCTACACTAGCTAGTGGCCCAATTATTTAGCCCAAGTATTATTTACTAGTGACCCATGATAAATAAAATAAATGCCCATTTAATTAGATGAGTCATACTAGCATTTGGATAAGGATTATCCATATTGTTGCATGGGATTCTAGCATAAGTACATGCTTTAGACAACCACTAACCAAAAAGCAAAATGGTGTCTCCCCCCTCCCCCTTTGAAAATCACTGCCACTAGGGCCTCCACCTCATCAATCCATGTCAAATTTTGCCTATAAATACTAGCCATATTCCTCTCATTTTACACATGCTCTCATTTGAATTTCACACACACTTACTCTCTTACTTCCTTTCTAGCATTTCTCACTTGTAAGTTTTTGATCTTTTTCTTCTTCTTTCCCTTTCTAATTTGTGTATCATCATCATTCTTAAAGATCAAGCTTTTTAGCTTTGATCTTGATTATATCTTGTTGATTCAAGCATGAATCCTTCAAGAACATGGAAGATTCAAGCTTTCTAGCTTTGAATCTTCACCAACTTTGTAGATTTATATTTTTCTTACTTTACACTTGTTATTTTGTTATAAAGATTCAAACTTGTGTTTGTAATCTTCATGTATCTTAAAGATCCAAGCTTTATGCTTCAAGATCTTCAAGAACAATAAAGGTTCAAGCTTTCTAGCTTTGCAACCTTGTAACTTGTGTGAATAGGATCCAAGCTCTCTAGCTTAGGGTTCCATCACCTCATTTGACTTAGATTGTGTTCATACTTGTTTGATTGATGTAAAGTTTGTAACTTTGTTTGTAAATAGGACTTGTAATTGTGTTAAGACTAAGGATATGATGTAACCTTGGTTCATCATCCATCTAAGACTCTTAAATGAGTTGTGTTACCACTTGGTCTTAACATATTGTGTATTGATGGTAGAATATTGGTCAAAAGTGATGCTAAACCATCAACGAGTTGTACACTTGAAGCTACAAGCATCAAGGATGAGAACCGTGATGAGCATCAAGCACCAAGAACCCCACCGGAGCACTTGTCCACTAATTTTCGTATCTGATCAGGCCACCTAGGCTACTAGAAAGTTGATTTTCAGTTATTTCGGTTCGAGTAGATGATTTTCCGTTTAGGCCTCGTCTTAATCCGAGTTACGGTTTAGGATTTATGGCCCTCCGAGAGTCACTACACCCTATTAACGTTGTGCTGAAATTTCTGACCTACTCGCACTTAAACCGTCGCCACGGTCAAACGAGGACGAGTTAGGTTCTTAAAATTGGTCAGCTGTTAGGGAACTCATATACGGAGCCATATCCACTGACTATGAGTCTTTTCGATTTACGTAGAGGTTGAAGCAGCTGACCGAAGTCAGCCTATTGTTTCGATCTCTATTCTTGTCGAACTTACTTAGCTTTTATGATGATGAATGATGAATGATGATGATGATAACACTTAAACTTATTTTATGCACTATTAGAACTTATAAGGACAACCTACTGACCTAGTAACCTTTGATTGAGGTTGACGACCTTTCAGACCGACTTACTACTTGCGTACTTTCATTATCGACTTTACCGCTTTTATCACTGTGAGTTATAGCATCCCTTTTTACTTTAACTATTTTGGGACTGAGAATGCATGCGCTTTTTACGTTTTACATACTAGGCACGAGTACTTAAACTTTATATGTGTGTGGGTTATACAACGGCATAAACATTCCCCTTAGCACGGTAACGTTTAGTCATTGGTTTTTGAACCGGTGAACGCGAATCTTAGATATGGATCCATAGGGTTTGACATCCCCACTCGGGCTAGTCGCACTAGCATTTAACGGGTGTTTAATACTTCGTGAACATACGCACTCGCCAAGTGTACTTTCAGGGGGTTATAAACGTTAAGTCTAGTTACCGGGTGCCCACGGTTATACATATACTTTTCATACTGTTTTGTTACACTGAAATCTTATGGCCTACCTTACGTTACTGTTACAACTTAAACTATAGACCAACATTCGTGTTAACCTTTTAAGCGTGTATTTCTCAGGTGCCTAGAGGTTTCTTGCTTCCGCTGTTAGATTTGCTGTCATGCTGTTATTGAATTGCTGTTAAGGACCTACTGTATTAGTTATCCGCTGCATTACTAGAGATGTCTCACTCATGGAACTTTTCTGTTGCATTCATAGTTTATATTAATTTCAAACAATGGCTTTGTAACGACCTTAGGGTCAAATACTTATGTTTATGCTCCTATTCGTAGGATGCACGTTATCTTTTGTAAAATGCTATCTTTTTATGAATGCAAACTGGTTTTCAAACAGCATGTAGTATTCTACCGTGTAAAGATCCTGTTGTTGACGAATCGTACACGATGGTTTTGTACGGGGCATCACATTTGGTATCAGAGCATTGGTTATAGGGAATTAGGTTGCATTAGTGAGTCTAGACCGACCCGAGTAGGATTCACTAATAGGACTAATCTACAACTTGCTAGTTTACTTGTTTCTGCGAGACTTACTGCATGCTTTTGTCTACTTTTTCAGCTGTATGATCTTACTGCATGCTATTGCTTATCTTCACTGCCATGCGAACTTGTTGTATGCTTATTTCCGCTATTACATGATTACTATCTGCTTTTACATGTTATTTCTGTTTAGCACTGTTATTATTACTGCCATGCTAGGTTGCTGTAGTGCCTAATACATGCTTGCTTTATGACTTACTGACATGGAAAAGTTATTTTACCTTGTTCAGATGTCGGATATTCCACCTGTCATCATTTTGGGCAGCGATTCAGGCTCCTCAGCCACTTCACCTACCACTGTTACCGATCCTCCGATCCCGTCGGTGACACCCACCAGTGACCCCGGCGCTTCATCCTCCGGAACCAGCAGCCGTACGCCTGCCCCAGTGGTTACCTCAGACGGAGTCCAGGACCCCCTGGAGATTCCAGCTCTACTTGCCCCAAGACCCTCGGAGCCACAGCCCCGCTCTGGTGGTGTTGTGATTCTCGGGGAATACGAGGACATTCCGTTCCATACTGAGCATAACCATTGGTGTCGACGCCTTCCTGATGGACGTGTCATACCGATCCCACCCTTCAGATACCGGATCATGACTACCGGTCGCCGATCGCCGCCACCTCCAGCTGTTTTCGATGATTCATCATCCGACGACTCATCCACAGACGACACTAGTGATGATGACTCCGAAGAGGAGGACCCTGATGATGCACCTGTACAGCCACCCTCCACCCCGCCGAAGAAGCGGTACTGTTTCGATGGCACCATTATTCCGGGGATCAACGGAGGTCGAGCGTTCACTGACGCACATGGTCAGCGTCGTAGGGTTACCGCCCGTAAGCGGGTTATGCCTTACCCTGCTGATCCTTTCGTGCGTAAGCCTTACCGTTATGCAGCATCTACTTCTGGTGCTGGACCATCTGCACCACTGGCACCACCTGCACCAGCAGCACCGCCTGCTCTACCAGCCCCTCCCTTTGTCAAGGAACTGACGAGGGAGGTGGAGATCCTCCGTGCTCGGGTAACTGAGCTCGAGGACCAGATGTCCCACGTAATGGATATCCTTTACCCACCGTCACCATAGGGCTTTGTAGTAGATTTTATTATGTAATCTCGTTTGTAGTTCATGTTTTACTTATGTATTGTACGAAACTAAGCGAATGTATGTAACTCTTTATTAATGAATGGAACTTTGTATTATTTAATTCTTGCACAGTGTTCTATTTACATTACTGTATGTTGGTTTTGCGGTATTTATACTTGGCTGCGTTACTTAATTGGCATGCGTTGTGTTGTTCCCCTGTTTACCATATACTGTATTATTATATATTAAATGCTGGATTTTGACTTAAGTCAAAATTTCTGTTTAGAAGAGCAATGACAAACGGACGAGCAGCACCCACAGCAGCCCAAATTGAGAAAATTATTGCGGAACGAGTAGCCGCAGCCATGGCAAATGTCATTCCCCCAGCCCCACCGGTTAACCAGAACGTCCAGAACAGTTGCACTTACAAAGAGTTTCAAAGCTGCAAGCCCCACAACTTTAGCGGCACTGAGGGGCCAGTTGGTTTGACTAGTTGGTTTGAGAAATTAGAAGCTGTGTTCCGCGTCAGCAACTGCTCAGAGGCGAACAAAACCAAGTATGCCTCATGTACGCTGTCAGACGGCACCCTAACTTGGTGGAACACATTGGCGCAAGCTAAGGGTATTGATGAGGTTTATGCCATTCCGTGGGAAGAATTCAAGGGGGCCATGATCGAAGAGTACTGCCCCAGGACAGAGATACAGAAAATGGAGGCTGAGTTCTAGGAGTTAAAGGTTGTGGGCAACGATCTTGATAGTTACAATCGTAGGTATCTGGAATTAGCGCTGATGTGTCCCACGATGGTCACCCCGGAATTTAAAAGAATGGAACGCTACTTGTGGGGACTTCCTAAGTCCATCCAGGGGAATGTCACCTCTTCCAATCCACCCAACGTCCCGGCAGCTATGCGCATGGTGCATACCCTTATGAACCAAATTATCAGCAAAGAACCGGAGAAGGGTAAATCCGAATCAAGAGCCAGTGGTGAGAAGCGTAAGTGGGACTACAACAACAAGGGGAGAACCTATGAACAAACCCTCGCTAAGAGGCCTAACGACGGAAGGAACCCCAACCCGAACACTAGCTCGACCCCAACTACAAGGGTAGTCTACCACAGTGCAAGAGGTGCTACAAGCACCATACCGGGTACTGTAATGCGGTCTGTGAAAAATGCAACAAAATCGGGCACGTTGGCAAGAACTGCAAGATTCCCATTCCAGCTGTAAGGACAAACTAAAATGGGCCAAGGAAATGCTATGAGTATGGACAGCAGGGCCACTTTAGGAACGATTGCCCCAATAAAAAGAAGGACGGTGGACCACCGCGTGGTAGAGCTTTCAACGTTAACGCAAGGGATGCCCGTGAGAACCCCGACTTGGTTACAGGTATATTCACAATCAACAATTTATTAGCCTCTGTCCTATTTGATACTGGTGCCGATAGAAGCTATGTCTGTAGAAACTTTTGCTCTAAGATAGATTGGTCATTAGTGCCTTTAGAGGAGAATATGCTAGTAGAAGTAGCCAATGGGAAACTTGAGAAAGTTGACCAAATTGGACGAGGAGCTATTATTAACATAGCTGGCGTGGATTTCGAAATTGACTTAATACATATCAAATTGGGGAGTTTTGACGTGATTGTCGGTATGGACTGGTTGACCAAAGTAAAGGCTGACATTATCTGTGGAGACAAAGCTCTTTGTATACCACAAGGAGACGGTGAGCCATTGACTATTTACGGAGAGAGATGTAACTCGAAGTTGAACCTCATTAGTTGTATGAAAGCACATAAGATCATGAAGAAAAGACGTCTTGCTGTTTTAGCACACGTGAAGGCTTTAGAAACAGAGGAGAAGAGTGTGAATGATGTGCAAACCGTGAATGAATTCCCCGACGTCTTTCCGAAAGAACTGCCTGGATTACCGCCACCGAGAGCCGTGGAATTCTAGATCGATCTAGTGCCGGGAGCTGTACCCGTAGCTCGCGCACCTTATCAACTAGCACCTTCCGAACTGCAAGAGTTGCAGAGTCAACTTCAGGAATTGCTCGACCGAGGGTTTATCCAACCAAGCTCGTCGCCTTGGGGTGCACCTGTTTTATTCGTGAAGAAGAAGGATGGATCCTTTCGCATGTGTATCGACTACCGCGAACTCAACAAATTGACGATCAAGAATCGATATCCTCTTCCCCAAATTGACGATCTTTTTGATCAACTACAAGGATCGAGCGTGTACTCAAAGATCGATTTGCGATCCGGTTATCACCAGTTGAGGGTGAAAGAGAGTGATGTGATGAAGACTGCGTTTAGAACCCGCTATGGTCATTACGAGTTTCTCGTGATGCCGTTCGGATTAACCAATGCACCTGCCGTGTTCATGGACCTCATGAATCGTGTCTGCAAGCCTTATATGGATAAATTCGTTATCGTCTTCATAGATGATATCCACATCTACTCCAAGAGCGAAGAAGAACATGCGCAACATCTCCGACTAGCGCTTGAACTCTTGAGATAAGAGCAACTTTATGCCAAATTCTCCAAGTGTGAATTTTGGCTGAAGGAAGTTCAATTTCTGGGTAATATTGTGAGTGATCAAGGTATCAAAGTTGACCCCGCCAAGATTGAAGCTATCAGAAAGTGGGAGACACCCACTACTCCGACTCACATTCGCCAATTTCTAGGTCTTGCCGGTTACTACAGAAGGTTTATTGAAGGTTTTTCATTGATTGCGCGTCCTTTGACCGCACTGACTCATAAAGGAAAGAAGTTCGTTTAGGAAACCGAACAAGAAGCAGCATTTCAAACCCTGAAACAGAAGCTAACCACCGCATCTATCTTATCTCTTCCCGAAGGCAGTGACGACTTCGTTGTGTACTGCGATGCTTCGAAGAATGGTTTTGGTTGTGTATTGATGCAAAGGACGAAGGTCATTGCTTATGCATCTCGTCAGCTGAAGATTCATGAGCGAAACTACACTACTCACGATCTCGAACTAGGAGCCGTTGTCTTCGCATTGAAGCTATGGAGACACTATCTCTATGGAACAAAGAGTACCATATTCACCGATCACAAAAGCCTCCAGCACATCTTTGATCAGAAGCAGCTGAACATGAGACAACGATGATGGATTGAGACGCTGAACGACTATAATTATGAACTTCGTTACCATCCTGGTAAGGCCAATGTTGTAGCCGACGCTCTGAGTCGAAAGGAGAGAACGATACATCTTCGTGTTCGGGCTCTGAACATCACCATCCATTCGTACCTCCATAGCCAAATCCGAGTAGCCCAAGAAGAGGCTCTCAAGGAGGAGAACATATCTCGTGAATACCTGAACATCCTGGTCTCTAAATTCGAGGTTAAGGAGTCTGGACTTCGATGTTATGCCGGAAGAATTTGGGTACCTCGTTATGGAGATTTACGAAGCCTTTTACTTGATGAAGCCCACAAGTCGAGATATTGGATTCATCCAGGAGCCGGCAAAATGTACCACGATCTTAAGGAACAGTATTGGTGGCCAAATCTTAAGAAGGATGTTGCAACTTTTGTTGGGAGGTGTTTGACTTGTTCGAAGGTTAAAGCTGAACATCAGAGGCCATCTGGATTAGTTCAACAACCAAAAATCCCACAATGGAAATGGGAAGCAATTACGATGGATTTCATCACGAAGCTACCAAAGACGGTGGGCAGATACGATGCAATCTGGGTTATCGTTGACTGTCTTACCAAATCTGCTCATTTTCTAGTGATGAAAGAAACAGACACAATGGAGAGACTTGCTCAACTGTACATCAAAGAGGTTGTATCTCATCATGGTGTGCCTCTATCAATTATCTCATATCGCGATCCCCGTTTTGCTTCCAGATTCTGGCGTTCTTTGCAAGAAGCCTTGGGAACCCGCCTCGACATGAGCACCGCTTATCACCCACAGACCGACGGTCAGAGTGAACGAACGATTCAGACATTGGAGGACATGTTGCGTGCCTGTGTTATTGACTTTGGAAAGTCTTGGGAAAGGCATCTGCCGCTAGCCGAATTATCTTATAACAACAGTTATCATTCGAGTATTAAAGTCGCGCCTTTTGAAGCGTTGTATGGCCGCAAGTGCCGTTCTCCTATTTGTTGGGCCGAGTTACGCGAAGTGCAAATCACCGGACCCAAGATAGTCCATGAAACGACGGAGAAGATTTCTCAGATTCAAGCGAGACTTAAGACGGCCTGCGATCGCCAAAAGAGTTATGCTGATCTTAAACGTAAAGACTTCGAATTTAACGTGGGTGACCGTGTGATGTTGAAAGTCACACCTTGGAAAGGTGTAATCTACTTTGGAAAGTGTGGAAAGTTAAACTCGTGATACATTGGTCCTTTTGAAATTTTGGAACGTGTTGGACCCGTTGCTTATCGTCTGGATCTTCCAACTCAGTTGAGTGCTGTTCATCCAACCTTCCATGTATCAAATTTGAAGAAGTGTCTTGCTCCACCGGAACTTATCATACCATTGAAAGAACTTACGATTGATGACAAACTCCACTTCGTGGAAGAGCCTGTCGAAATTATGGACCGTGAGGTCAAAACCTTGAAACGCAATAAGATTCCAATTGTCCGAGTTCGATGGAATGCCAAGCGTGGACCTGAGTTTACCTGGGAACGAGAGGATCAAATGATGCAGAAGTATCCTCACCTTTTCCTGACTCCATTACCATCAGCTTAAATTTCGAGATGAAATTTCCAATAACAGGTGGGTAATGTAACGACCCGACTTTTTCGACTTGCTTTTGTGCTTTGTATTTTAGCGAAACTGCGTAATTGTGCGTACTGTGCTACTTTATACTCTGAAAACTTGATATACGTGGTTTACTTCCAATTATATGTTAAACCGTGCTTTAGAGTACCTCGGATACTTAACTTGTTCACCGGAAGCCTTTATGACCGTTGGTGTCGCTTAACTTTTCGATTAAACCGCGAACTGCGCGCACGTTTGACTTTTTCCGTAACTGAAGTATTATGACTGTGAAATATTAATTATTATTTTATAATAATAATTACTTGGGCTTTTGGATGCTTAATTTTAATTAATTATTTACTAGATCACAATAGTTAGTCTTGTTGGACTTTCTACCTTATTGGACCTTAGCCCACCCTACACTAGCTAGTGGCCCAATTATTTAGCCCAAGTATTATTTACTAGTGACCCATAATAAATAAAATAAATGCCCATTTAATTAGACGAGTCATACTAGCATTTGAATAAGGATTATCCATATTGTTACATGGGATTCTAGCATAAGTACATGCTTTAGACAACCACTAACCAAAAAACAAAATGGTGTCTCCCCCTCCCCCTTTGAAAATCACGACCACTAGGGCCTCCACCTCATCAATCCATGTCAAATTTTTCCTATAAATACTAGCCATATTCCTCTCATTTTACACATGCTCTCATTTGAATTTCACACACACTTACTCTCTTACTTCCTTTCTAGCATTTCTCACTTGTAAGTTTTTGATCTTTTTCTTCTTCTTTCTCTTTCTAATTCGTGTATCATCATCATTCTTAAAGATCAAGCTTTTTAGCTTTGATCTTGATTATATCTTGTTGATTCAAGCATGAATCCTTCAAGAACATGGAAGACTCAAGCTTTCTAGCTTTGAATCTTCACCAGCTTTGTAGATCTATATTTTTCTTACTTTACTCTTGTTATTTTGTTATAAAGATTCAAACTTGTGTTTGTAATCTTCATGTATCTTAAAGATCCAAGCTTTATGCTTCAAGATCTTCAAGAACAATAAAGGTTCAAGCTTTCTAGCTTTGCAACCTTGTAAGTTGTGTGAATAGGATCCAAGCTCTCTAGCTTAGGGTTCCATCACCTCATTTGACTTAGATTATGTTCATACTTGTTTGATTGATGTAAAGTTTGTAACTTTGTTTGTAAATAGGGCTTGTAATTGTGTTAAGACTAAGGATATGATGTAACCTTGGTTCATCATCCATCTAAGACTCTTAAATGAGTTGTGTTACCACTTGGTCTTAACATATTGTGTATTGATGGTAGAAGCTTGGTCAAAAGTGATGCTAAACCATCAACATGTTGTACACTTGAAGCTACAAGCATCAATGATGAGAACCATGATGAGCATCAAGCACCAAGAACCCCACCGGAGCACTTGTCCACTAATTTTCGTATCTGATCATGCCACCTGGTGAAATGTCCCGTTCTTATTGATTAAAAACGTTCCATATTAATTGATTTCGTTGCGAGGTTTTGACCTCTATATGAGACGTTTTTCAAAGACTGAATTCATTTTAAAACAAACCATAACCTTTATTTCATCAATAAAGGTTTAAAAAGCTTTACGTAGATTATTAAATAATGATAATCTAAAATAACCTGTTTACACACGACCATTACATAATGGTTTACAATACAAATATGTTACAACAAAATAAGTTTCTTGAATAGAGTTTTTACATAATATCATACAAGCATGGACTCCAAATCTCGTCCTTATTTAAGTATGCGACAGCGGAAGCTCTTAATAATCACCTGAGAATAAACATGCTTAAAACGTCAACAAAAATGTTGGTGAGTTATAGGTTTAACCTATATATATCAAATCATAATAATAGACCACAAGATTTCATATTTCAATACACATCCCATACATAGAGATAAAAATCATTCATATGGTGAACACCTGGTAACCGACATTAACAAGATGCATATATAAGAATATCCCCATCATTCCGGGACACCCTTCGGATATGATATAAATTTCGAAGTACTAAAGCATCCGATACTTTGGACAGGGTTTGTTAGGCCCAATAGATCTATCTTTAGGATTCGTGTCAATTAGGGTGTCTGTTCCCTAATTCTTAGATTACCAGACTTTAATAAAAAGGGGCATATTCGATTTCGATAATTCAACCATAGAATGTAGTTTCACGTACTTGTGTCTATTTTGTAAATCATTTATAAAACCTGCATGTATTCTCATCCCAAAAATATTAGATTTTAAAAGTGGGACTATAACTCACTTTCACAGATTTTTACTTCGTCGGGAAGTAAGACTTGGTCACTGGTTGATTCACGAACCTATAACAATATATACATATATATCAAAGTATGTTCAAAATTTATTTACAACACTTTTAATATATTTTGATGTTTTAAGTTTATTAAGTCAGCTGTCCTCGTTAGTAACCTATAACTAGTTGTCCACAGTTAGATGTACAGAAATAAATCGATAAATATTATCTTGAATCAATCCACGACCCAGTGTATACGTATCTCAGTATTGATCACAACTCAAACTATATATATTTTGGAATCAACCTCAACCCTGTATAGCTAACTCCAACATTCACATATAGAGTGTCTATGGTTGTTCCGAAATATATATAGATGTGTCGACATGATAGGTCGAAACATTGTATACGTGTCTATGGTATCTCAAGATTACATAATATACAATACAAGTTGATTAAGTTATGGTTGGAATAGATTTGTTACCAATTTTCACGTAGCTAAAATGAGAAAAATTATCCAATCTTGTTTTACCCATAACTTCTTCATTTTAAATTCGTTTTGAGTGAATCAAATTGCTATGGTTTCATATTGAACTCTATTTTATGAATCTAAACAGAAAAAGTATAGGTTTATAGTCGGAAAAATAAGTTACAGGTCATTTTTGTAAAGGTAGTCATTTCAGTCGAAAGAACGACGTCTAGATGACCATTTTAGAAAACATACTTCCACTTTGAGTTTAACCATAATTTTTGGATATAGTTTCATGTTCATAATAAAAATCATTTTCTCAGAATAACAACTTTTAAATCAAAGTTTATCATAGTTTTTAATTAACTAACCCAAAACAGCCCGCGGTGTTACTACGACGGCGTAAATCCGGTTTTACGGTGTTTTTCGTATTTCCAGGTTTTAAATCATTAAGTTAGCATATCAAATAGATATAGAACATGTGTTTAGTTGATTTTAAAAGTCAAGTTAGAAGGATTAACTTTTGTTTGCGAACAAGTTTAGAATTAACTAAACTATGTTCTAGTGATTACAAGTTTAAACCTTCGAATAAGATAGCTTTATATGTATGAATCGAATGATGTTATGAACATCATTACTACCTTAAGTTCCTTGGATAAACCTACTGGAAAAGAGAAAAATGGATCTAGCTTCAACGGATCCTTGGATGGCTCGAAGTTCTTGAAGCAGAATCATGACACGAAAACAAGTTCAAGTAAGATCATCACTTGAAATAAGATTGTTATAGTTATAGAAATTGAACCAAAGTTTGAATATGATTATTACTTTGTATTAGAATGATAACCTACTGTAAGAAACAAAGATTTCTTGAGGTTGGATGATCACCTTACAAGATTGGAAGTGAGCTAGCAAACTTGAAAGTATTCTTGATTTTATGTAACTAGAACTTGTAGAATATATGAAGAACACTTAGAACTTGAAGATAGAACTTGAGAGAGATCAATTAGATGAAGAAAATTGAAGAATGAAAGTGTTTGTAGGTGTTTTTGGTCGTTGGTGTATGGATTAGATATAAAGGATATGTAATTTTGTTTTCATGTAAATAAGTCATGAATGATTACTCATATTTTTGTAATTTTATGAGATATTTCATGCTAGTTGCCAAATGATGGTTCCCACATGTGTTAGGTGACTCACATGGGCTGCTAAGAGCTGATCATTGGAGTGTATATACCAATAGTACATACATCTAAAAGCTGTGTATTGTACGAGTACGAATACGGGTGCATACGAGTAGAATTGTTGATGAAACTGAACGAGGATGTAATTGTAAGCATTTTTGTTAAGTAGAAGTATTTTGATAAGTGTATTGAAGTCTTTCAAAAGTGTATAAATACATATTAAAACACTACATGTATATACATTTTAACTGAGTCGTTAAGTCATCGTTAGTCGTTACATGTAAGTGTTGTTTTGAAACCTTTAGGTTAACGATCTTGTTAAATGTTGTTAACCCAATGTTTATAATATCAAATGAGATTTTAAATTATTATATTATCATGATATTATCATGTATGAATATCTCTTGATATGATATATATACATTAAATGTCTTTACAACGATAATCGTTACATATATGTCTCGTTTAAAAATCATTAAGTTAGTAGTCTTGTTTTTACATATGTAGTTCATTGTTAATATACTTAATGATATGTTTACTTATCATAGTATCATGTTAACTATATATATATCCATATATATGTCATCATATAGTTTTTACAAGTTTTAACGTTCGTGAATCACCGGTCAACTTGGGTGGTCAATTGTCTATATGAAACATATTTCAATTAATCAAGTCTTAACAAGTTTGATTGCTTAACATGTTGGAAACATTTAATCATGTAAATATCAATCTTAATTAATATATATAAACATGGAAAAGTTCGGGTCACTACAGTACCTACCCGTTAAATAAATTTCGTCCCGAAATTTTAAGCTGTTGAAGGTGTTGACGAATCTTCTGGAAATAGATGCGGGTATTTCTTCTTCATCTGATCTTCATGCTCCCAGGTGAACTCGGGTCCTCTATGAGCATTCCATCGAACCTTAACAATTGGTATCTTGTTTTGCTTAAGTCTTTTAACCTCACGATCCATTATTTCGACGGGTTCTTCGATGAATTGAAGTTTTTCATTGATTTGGATTTCATCTAACGGAATAGTGAGATCTTCTTTAGCAAAACATTTCTTCAAATTCGAGATATGGAAGGTGTTATGTACAGCCGCGAGTTGTTGAGGTAACTCAGGTCGGTAAGCTACTGGTCCGACACGATCAATAATCTTGAATGGTCCAATATACCTTGGATTTAATTTCCCTCGTTTACCAAATCTAACAACGCCTTTCCAAGGTGTAACTTTAAGCATGACCATCTCTCCAATTTCAAATTCTATATCTTTTCTTTTAATGTCAGCGTAGTTCTTTTGTCGACTTTGGGCGGTTTTCAACCGTTGTTGAATTTGGATGATTTTCTCGGTAGTTTCTTGTATTATCTCCGGACCCGTAATCTGTCTATCCCCCACTTCATTCCAACAAATCGGAGACCTGCACTTTCTACCATAAAGTGCCTCAAACGGCGCCATCTCAATACTAGAATGATAACTGTTGTTGTAGGAAAATTTTGCTAACGGTAGGTGTCGATCCCTGATAAGGCTAAAAAGGAACATATATTTCATAGCATTATCCCCCAAGAAAGACAAGATTTTAGTTGCAATTGTTCCATTTTCAAGTGATATTCGTTTATATTAAATAAGTGCGAAGACAAAAGGCAGATTCGACAAATTGAAGACAAAAAGGTCCAAAAAGCTCAAAAGTACAAGATACAATTAAAAAGGTTCAAATTATTGATGAAGAACGTCTAAAAATGACAAGAGTACAAGTTACAAAACGCAAAATACACGATATAAAATAGTACGCAAGGACGTTCGAAAATCCGGAACCGGGACATGAGTCAACTCTCAACGCTCGACGCAACGGTGTAAAAATTACGAGTCAACTATGCACAAGAATAAAATATAATATTTAAATAATTCATAATAAGAATAATATTAAATAATAAAAAGTTGTTAATTGAGCATAGTTCAGGGGTCGTAAATGAAAATTCAATTTCTAATTTCGCCTATAAAAGGCTATGTAACGATCGAATGAAGGGAGAACTTTTCTATCCTTTTTTTTTATCTATATATCGATCAATATCTATATTCTATATCTCTATCATAATGTTAATGTAATCAGATATAACAATAATCTTAATTTTAATTTTAAATTATGATAATAATAAGATTTATGATAGAGATCGTTTGAGTGTGTAAGTCGAAATTCTGTCCGTGTAACGCTACGCTATTTTTAATCATTGTAAGTTATGTTCAACCTTTTTACATTAATGTCTCGTAGCTAAGTTATTATTATGCTTATTTAAAACGAAGTAATCATGATGTTGGGCTAATTACTAAAATTGGGTAATTGGGCTTTGTACCATAATTAAGGTTTGGGCAAAAGACCGACACTTGTGGAAATTGAACTATTGACTATTAATAGATGGGGGGTATTGTCTAATTGAGTGACAACTCATTGGAGTCTGTCGAACCTATCTTCAAATTAATTAACCTAATAATTAATAATGATTATGGTTGTCCTATTTAGTGATGTTCATATGGAATCTGTTATAATCATTTAATTAATCAATTGGGTTGGGTAATTGATTATTCATTCTGATCAAGTGGATGAATTAATATTCATAAACTAATTAAAACAGGGGTGGATTACATACAGTGATAACTGGTGTAATTGTTGACAGAAGTGATAACTGCGTCACAGTTTAAATCCTTAATCAGTTGGAATATTTGACTTCGGGTATAAGGGTAATTTGACGAGGATACTTGCACTTTATATTTATGACCGATGGACTATTATGGACAAAAACCAGATAGACGTATCAAATAAACCAGGACAAAGGACAATTAACCCATGGTAATAAATTAAAATCAACACGTCAAACATCATGATTACGGAAGTTTAAATAAGCATAATTCTTTTATTGTATTTCTCATCGTATCTTTATTTACTGTCATTTTATTACTCGCAATTTTATTTACTGTCATTTTATTTATTGTCATTATTTTACGCACTTTAATTATCGTCATTTATCTTTGCGCTTAAAATATAGAATCGACAAACCGGTCATCAAACGGTAAAAACCCCCCTTTTATAATAATATTACTACTTATATATATATATATATATATATATATATATATATATATATATATTTATAAATATAGTTTTATAAAAATATAGTACGTAATCACTAGCTCCCTGTGGAACGAACCGGACTTACTAAAAACTACACTACTCTACGATTAGGTACACTGCCTATAGTGTTGTAGCAAGGTTTAGGTATATCTCATCCGTAAATTAATAAAACTTGTGTCATATTTTGTAGTATTTCCTAGTAAAAATAATACTATTTCTTACCCTCACGCTACATCATCAAGTTTTTGGCGCCGCTGCCGGGGAACTCGGCGAAACACTATATTTTTAATTTATATTTGTAAAAAAAAAAAAAAAAAAAAAAAACGTAAAAAAAAAAAAAACGTATCTAAAAAAAAAAAAAAAAAAAACGTAAACAAAAAACGTATCTAAAAAAAAAAAAAAATTTTTTTTTTAAAAAATATTTTTTTTAAGATTTTGTCTATAAAAAAAATGCTTTTTTTTTAGTTTTATTACCTTTAGATTTTTAGACTATATTCGCAACTTTTAGTATTAAGTTTAGTTTTGCCATAGTTATTTTTACTTCTAGAATTTTTAGGCTTTGCCGTAAAATCCCTTAAGTGCTTATTCCTTAGACTAAGTATTAGGTGCTTTAGAATTTTGCGACGCCATTTTTCGTGCTATTTTCTTATTTCGTATTTTTCGACGCCTTTTACCTATGTATCAATTACAATTCCAATTAGTAATCTCTATTTGTAGTTTTAATTTTAAGATAGTGATAGTTATAAGGTTGGATTAACCGCGTGTTTACAAACCACTCTTCGTCTTTTTCATTTTTCGACACTTTTCGACGCGCAATCTTTTTCTCTCTTATTTCTCGCCATTCTAGTTTTTAGGACTTAGAATTTTTTCTACTTCTTCTCTAAATTTCTTAAAATTACGAAAATTTATTTTAAGTGGTTAAATTGATAGACATCAAAATTTTCTGGTTCGTAGTAATAGTTGGATTTGTACGTGGACCGGGTTATTGGAGCCAAACAGTACTCAATTATATTGAGACCAAACGAATCCTGCCCCTCTGCTGCATCTTTTGGCTATTCGAAACGTGGGCAAAATCAGAAAAGTCTATTAATTGGATAACTTATTATAATTTTTCTTTCCTTTTTAAAAACTAATAGGATATTCAGTGAATGCACCGAGCAAGACGTTCGCCGCCGGTCATACGTTGTAACTCGATCAAGACATCGTTTAACGAATATCGCCGCCGTTGATTTTTCTTTAGAATCGTCATCAAGTCGACCAAATCCTCAAACTCAAATTTCCGATAATCCATCTTTTGAACCCGACTTCACAATTAAGAACCCGGAGCATATTCAAGGACAATTCCAAGATCCTGAACCACTAATTATTCCTCCTGAGCCACAATCAGAATCCTCTAGTGATTTGTATTCAACAAATTCAATTATGGAAGTAACGGAACCTCTAAGTATGGAAGATCGAATGAGAGCCACACGCACGGGCCAAGGTCACGTCATTATTAAACCAGAAGTTAATGCTCCAGATTATGAAATTAAAGGACAAATCCTACACATGGTAACTAACCAATGCCAATTCAGTGGTGCACCGAATGAAGATCCTAACGAACACCTTCGTACGTTTAAAAGAATTTGTACACTATTCAAAATCCGAGAAGTGGAAGATGAGCAGATCTATCTCATGTTGTTTCCCTGGACTTTAAAGGGAGAAGCCAAAGATTGGTTAGAATCGTTACCTGAAGGGGCGATTGACACATGGGATGTTTTAGTTGAAAAATTTCTTAAACGATTCTTTCCGGCATCCAAAGCCGTGAGACTTCAAGGAGAAATTGTTACGTTCACGCAAAAGCCAAATGAAACATTATATGAGGCGTGGACAAGATTCGGAAGGATGTTGAGAGGATGTCCTCAACACGGTTTAGACACTTACCAAATAGTACAAATATTCTACCAAGGTGTCAACGTTGCTACACGAAAAGACATCGACATAACAGCCGGTGGATCCATTATGAAGAAAACCGCAACTGAAGCTTACAAAATTATTGATAACACAGCCTCCCACTCGCATGAGTGGCACCAAGAAAAAGATATCTTTCGATCATCTAAAGCGGCTAGAGCCGATTCTAGCCATGACTTTGATTCCGTTTCCGCAAAAATAGATGCTTTCGAAAGACGAATGGAAAAGATGAATAAAGATATTCACGCAATACGAATCAGTTGTGAGCAATGCGGTGGACCACACTTATTGAAAGATTGTCACATTGAACCAACGATGGAACAACGAGAGAATGTTTCCTATATGAACCAAAGGCTGGAAAATAGTTATCAGAATAATTATCAACCGCCAAGGCCAAACTTCAATCGAAATCAAAACATTCTTTACAATCCAAAAGGACCCGACAATAACTCGTATAACCAACAAGGTCCGAATAACCAACCAACTCAAAACAACACTTTCAATCAACAAAGACCTGACATGTATAAACCACCACAACAAACCGAAGAGAAAAAGTCAAATCTGGAAGAAGTGGTATTTAAGCTAGTTGAATCTCAAACACAATTTATTGAAACTCAAACTCAAACGAATGAGAGGTTTGATCAGTCATTTATAACTCAACAAGCTTCTATTTTGAATCTAGAAAAACAAGTAGGTACTCTTGTTAGATTGATGAGTGAAAGGAAACAAGGAAAGCTACCGAGTAATACTGAAGTAAATCCTCGGAATGAAAATGTTAATATGGTTTCAACAAATTCTGAAAAACCAGCATCAGAAGATGGGAAGGTTTTAGATGTAAGTAACAATGAAGAAGTTACACCACCACCACCACCCGAGTATGTAAAGCCAGTGGTGGCACCATACAGACCACCCATCCCGTTTCCAAGAAAAGGAGTTGAGTATGAGCAAGTAATAGGTAATAAAGTTTGTGATACCTCTGGAAAGAAGAAGAAAAAGAATAAGAAAGTACAAGAAACAAAAGCCGTAGAAGTAAACCCGGTGAAGACAGTTCCACCAAAACCTCCTCCTAGGATAGGTGATCCGGGTGAATTTATTGTTCCTTGTCTACTTAGTGATTGTGTCATGTATGATGCACTAGCAGATTTAGGTGCAAGTGTAAGTGTTATGCCTCTTTCATTATATAAGAGATTAGGAGTAGGTAAGTTAAGTCCAACGGATATGAGTGTTCGACTCTTTGATCAAACCATTAAACACCCAGTTGGAATTGTTGACAACCTACCCGTTCAAGTAGGGAATTTAACCTTTCTAGTCGAATTCATTGTCATTAACATAGAAGAGGACCCAAACATTCCTCTAATTTTAGGTCGACCATTCTTAGCGTCCACCAAGGCGTTATTTGATGTAGGAAATGGTAGAATGACACTTAGTAGTGGTGACAAATCGATCACCTTTATGATTCGAAAGACTAAATCTCCACCAACCAAAACCGTTGAACCAGCAAAAACGATTGGTAAGAACCATGTTGTTTTACCAACTCCAACGGTAATACTTAGCAATAATGAAACGCCTAAGTGTGGGGAAAATGAAGTAACACCTAATGATGACATGATAACAAAGACCCCGTTGTTGATACGAAATTAAATGATCCCGTTATTAATAGTTCAATGAAGAAACTTATTAAACGGATTCGCGATGCTAAAACCAAGGGGAACTTTAAGTTATGTAACCGGTTAGTATCCAATCTATCACCTAAAGAAAAGGAGAAACTAGTTGAAATTATGGATATTACACAGGAATCCGACCAATGGCTTAAAGAAAAAGTCACGGATATGCAAGTTGATTATGGACCAAGAGAAATTAACGATGAAGTTAATCACAATTTCGACACCACAGCTACCTAAGTGTGGGGAGATTCAAATGTTCTAAAAGGAAAATGTTGTCGAGAGTTAGTTGTTCTGTTCTCGTGTAGTTCCGAGAATGGAATCCGATTGGTCTTTTCCGCTAGCAGACACTAAAGAACTAGTTTTCTCCCTCCATTCTGAATCTTTTTATTTAGTAGGTTTTATATAAAATTAATATGCTTTTTAAATTTATGTTTTGAATGATTTTAAAAACAAAAATTTACTTTATTTCATTAAGTTTAAAAAATGATTTCTAAAATTCGTCGTGAGTTAAAGACTAGGTCGTTGAGCCGAAATTGCTTTACCCGAGGGCGGGGCGACAAATTTTGTTATCATTTAATTTTATTGATCTAAAGTATGCAAAAAAAAATATTATATTAATTTTTGAACGTGGGGTTATATACCAAACTTCAAAAATATGTATATATGTTTGTATTTTATTTTATGTACACAACAGGGTAAAACATCGCACTTTCGAAGACTGTCATTAAGTTCAACAAAAAGCTACTAATTTTGATGACAAGACGCAAAATATCAAATGTGATGTAAAATAATATGCTTACAAACTAGGTATTTTTAATCACTTTTCTACACTAATCACCCTCATGAATTTATAATTATATTCTGATTTCATGCAAATGAGGGCATTGCATGATCTCAAGTGTGGGGAAGGGTTATAAATTCTCTCGGGTTTACACTTAGTTTATTTGCCAAATTTTGTGAAAATTTGAAAAAAAATTTCAATTAAATGAACTCAAAATCATGTTTATACATATTTATGAACGATGAAAACTAGGTGATAATACCGAAATTATCGTTACCTCGAAAAGGACATAAATTGAGAAACACCCTAAAACGCTTGAATTCATTTAAAATGAAATAGAAGAAAATAAAAAGGCAAAGAAAGAAACTAAGTGTGGGAAGAATGTACCAAGTTATTTAATTTAAAACATATATCACATATTTTTGTACAAGATTATTGCAGGTACTTTTGATTTGGACGATACTAATCAGTTTTACCCGGTTTACTGTAATACATTTGAAAGAAAGATGGATCTACACGATGAATCAATTCCATCATTAAAAGGAAGTAAAGTCTTCCGAAAAAGACACGCGCTTCTTGATTTAGGTCATGAAGTTGTCGTCCAGACCAGCTGTAGGTTGACGAAAAATCTAGAAAAGTCATCTCTAAAATCGGCTGGAAATCCACGGACCTCAGCATCAAACAGGGTCGCCAGGTGGTCAGATTTATCCTAACCATGAGAAGGATTTATCTCGTACAATGGGGAGGCACCGTGCAAATTAGCTTGATAAGACTAATGAATCAGATCCCCAGAAAAGGATAATCTCCTTAAAGATTAAAAATCAGCTTTTAAGACTGATAATACTCAATCCTAGAGATTGACCTTAAAGATTGAGAATTCAAACTCATGGAATTCGATGATATCTAAACTCGAGCATGAACGAGAAAATATTTTGATCAAAAATACAAACCGATTTGTTTTCTGAAAAACCATTTTCAATGCGTTCATTACCATTGAACGTAAAATCCTAAGAAATTCACCTGGAATTCATTAGGTCACCTGAACCAAATCGGGTGTCAACCGTAAGAACGGTGGTTGCATAGCATGGTCGGAGACAGGACCTTGTGCCAGACCGAAAAATTATAGGATGATCTTTACTATCGCTCCTACCAAGGATAGTTCTAGCATCCGACACGTTAATAAGACCATAATCATCTGCATGTCATGGGACATTGCCTTAACAGTTTCTTGGTCATCGCTTTCCTTTACAACCGGACGGTAGTTTACCGAAAGGTAATATACGGAACAAGTAAACTGGATGTGTGCTTTCCGATACCGGGATAGCAGTGGATTACACGAACCTAAAAGTTTTAGCCAAAATATTGATCCACAAATATATTTTGCAACACCGATGATGGATCAAATCAGAAAACTTATCTAGGGTAAAAGCTAGAATGAATTTTCAAAAGATCAAATGTTTTCATAAAGATCCAATTTCCTTAATGGATCTAAATTTTTATAGTCATGTGGGACTGTAAACCATATCGTTACTACCATTGTTTATACCGCCATATCAAAATCACTGATGTACAAAGTGTGAAGAATAAAGAAGTGATTCTAGTATTTCAAGACTATATTGCTTGAGGACAAGCAACGCTCAAGTGTGGGGATATTGATAAGGATAAAAAGGAACATATATTTCATAGCATTATCCCCCAAGAAAGACAAGATTTTAGTTGCAATTGTTCCATTTTCAAGTGATATTCGTTTATATTAAATAAGTGCGAAGACAAAAGGCAGATTCGACAAATTGAAGACAAAAAGGTCCAAAAAGCTCAAAAGTACAAGATACAATTAAAAAGGTTCAAATTATTGATGAAGAACGTCTAAAAATGACAAGAGTACAAGTTACAAAATGCAAAATACACGATATAAAATAGTACGCAAGGACGTTCGAAAATCCGGAACCGGGACATGAGTCAACTCTCAACGCTCGACGCAACGGTGTAAAAATTACGAGTCAACTATGCACAAGAATAAAATATAATATTTAAATAATTCATAATAAGAATAATATTAAATAATAAAAAGTTGTTAATTGAGCATAGTTCAGGGGTCGTAAATGAAAATTCAATTTCTAATTTCGCCTATAAAAGGCTATGTAACGATCGAATGAAGGGAGAACTTTTCTATCCTTTTTTTTTATCTATATATCGATCAATATCTATATTCTATATCTCTATCATAATGTTAATGTAATCAGATATAACAATAATCTTAATTTTAATTTTAAATTATGATAATAATAAGATTTATGATAGAGATCGTTTGAGTGTGTAAGTCGAAATTCTGTCCGTGTAACGCTACGCTATTTTTAATCATTGTAAGTTATGTTCAACCTTTTTACATTAATGTCTCGTAGCTAAGTTATTATTATGCTTATTTAAAACGAAGTAATCATGATGTTGGGCTAATTACTAAAATTGGGTAATTGGGCTTTGTACCATAATTAAGGTTTGGGCAAAAGACCGACACTTGTGGAAATTGAACTATTGACTATTAATAGATGGGGGTATTGTCTAATTGAGTGACAACTCATTGGAGTCTGTCGAACCTATCTTCAAATTAATTAACCTAATAATTAATAATGATTATGGTTGTCCTATTTAGTGATGTTCATATGGAATCTGTTATAATCATTTAATTAATCAATTGGGTTGGGTAATTGATTATTCATTCTGATCAAGTGGATGAATTAATATTCATAAACTAATTAAAACAGGGGTGGATTACATACAGTGATAACTGGTGTAATTGTTGACAGAAGTGATAACTGCGTCACAGTTTAAATCCTTAATCAGTTGGAATATTTGACTTCGGGTATAAGGGTAATTTGACGAGGATACTTGCACTTTATATTTATGACCGATGGACTATTATGGACAAAAACCAGATAGACGTATCAAATAAACCAGGACAAAGGACAATTAACCCATGGTAATAAATTAAAATCAACACGTCAAACATCATGATTACGGAAGTTTAAATAAGCATAATTCTTTTATTGTATTTCTCATCGTATCTTTATTTACTGTCATTTTATTACTCGCAATTTTATTTACTGTCATTTTATTTATTGTCATTATTTTACGCACTTTAATTATCGTCATTTATCTTTGCGCTTAAAATATAGAATCGACAAACCGGTCATTAAACGGTAAAAACCCCCCTTTTATAATAATATTACTACTTATATATATATATATATATTTATATAAATATAGTTTTATAAAAATATAGTACGTAATCACTAGCTCCCTGTGGAACGAACCGGACTTACTAAAAACTACACTACTCTACGATTAGGTACACTGCCTATAGTGTTGTAGCAAGGTTTAGGTATATCTCATCCGTAAATTAATAAAACTTGTGTCATATTTTGTAGTATTTCCTAGTAAAAATAATACTATTTCGTACCCTCACGCTACATCATCAATCCCAACTGTTTCTGAAATCAATAACACATGCTCGTAGCATGTCTTCAAGCGTTTGTATCGTCCTTTCGCTCTGCCCATCAGTTTGTGGATGATAGGCAGTACTCATGTCTAGACGAGTTCCTAATGCTTGCTGTAATGTCTGCCAGAATCTTGAAATAAATCTGCCATCCCTATCAGAGATAATAGAGATTGGTATTCCATGTCTGGAGACGACTTCCTTCAAATACAGTCGTGCTAACTTCTCCATCTTGTCATCTTCTCTTATTGGCAGGAAGTGTGCTGATTTGGTGAGACGATCAACTATTACCCAAATAGTATCAAAACCACTTGCAGTCCTTGGCAATTTAGTGATGAAATCCATGGTAATGTTTTCCCATTTCCATTCTGGGATTTCGGGTTGTTGAAGTAGACCTGATGGTTTCTGATGCTCATCTTTGACCTTAGAACACGTCAAACATTCTCCTACGTATTTAGCAACATCGGCTTTCATACCCGGCTACCAAAAATGTTTCTTGAGATCCTTGTACATCTTCCCCGTTCCAGGATGTATTGAGTATCTGGTTTTATGAGCTTCTCTAAGTACCATTTCTCTCATATCTCCAAATTTTGGTACCCAAATCCTTTCAGCCCTATACCGGGTTCCATCTTCCCGAATATTAAGATGCTTCTCCGATCCTTTGGGTATTTCATCCTTTAAATTTCCCTCTTTTAAAACTCCTTGTTGCGCCTCCTTTATTTGAGTAGTAAGGTTATTATGAATCATTATATTCATAGATTTTACTCGAATGGGTTCTCTGTCCTTCCTGCTCAAGGCATCAGCTACCACATTTGCCTTCCCCGGGTGGTAACGAATCTCAAAGTCGTAATCATTCAATAATTCAATCCACCTACGCTGCCTCATATTCAGCTGTTTCTGATTAAATATGTGTTGAAGACTTTTGTGGTCGGTATATATAATACTTTTGACCCCATATAAGTAGTGCCTCCAAGTCTTTAATGCAAAAACAACAACGCCTAATTCCAAATCATGCGTCGTATAATTTTGTTCGTGAATCTTCAATTGTCTAGACGCATAAGCAATCACCTTCGTTCATTGCATTAATACACAACCGAGACCTTGCTTTGATGCGTCACAATAAATCACAAAATCATCATTCCCTTCAGGCAATGACAATATAGGTGCCGTAGTTAGCTTTTTCTTCAATAACTGAAACGCTTTCTCTTGTTCATCATTCCATTCAAGTTTCTTCCCTTTATGCGTTAATGCAGTCAAGGGTTTTGCTATTCTGGAAAAGTCTTGGATGAACCTTCTGTAGTAACCAGCTAGTCCTAAAAACTGGCGTATGTGTTTCGGAGTTTTCGGGGTTTCCCACTTTTCAACAGTTTCTATCTTTGCCAGATCCACCTTAATACCTTCTTTGTTCACTATGTGACCGAGGAATTGAACTTCTTCCAAACAAAATGCACACTTTGAAAACTTAGCGTACAATTCTTCCTTCCTCAATACTTCTAACACCTTTCTCAAATGTTCACCGTGTTCTTGGTCATTCTTTGAGTAAATAAGTATGTCATCAATGAAAACAATGACAAACTTGTCAAGGTATGGTCCACACACTCGGTTCATAAGGTCCATGAACACAGCTGGTGCATTAGTTAAACCAAACAGCATGACCATAAACTCGTAATGACCGTAACGTGTTCTGAAAGCAGTCTTTGGAATATCATCTTCTTTCACCCGCATTTGATGATACCCTGGAACGTAAGTCAATCTTTGAATAAACAGACGAGCCTTGTAGTTGATCAAATAAGTCATCGATTCTCGGTAGTGGGTAGCGGTTCTTGATGGTAAGTTTGTTCAACTCTCGGTAGTCGATACACAACCTGAATGTACCATCTTTCTTCTTGACAAACAAAACAGGAGCTCTCCACGGTGATGTGCTTGGTCGAATGAAACCACGCTCTAAAAGTTCTTGTAATTGGCTTTGCAGTTCTTTCATCTCACTGGGTGCGAGTCTGTAAGGAGCACGAGCTATTGGTGCAGCTCCTGGTACAAGATCTATTTGAAATTCAACGGATCGATGTGGGGGTAATCCCGGTAATTCTTTCGGAAATACATCGGGAAATTCTTTTGCAATGGGAACATCATTGATGCTCTTTTCTTCAGTTTGTACTTTCTCGACGTGTGCTAGAACAGCATAGCAACCTTTTCTTATTAGTTTTTGTGCCTTCAAATTACTAATAAGATGTAGCTTCGTGTTGCCCTTTTCTCCGTACACCATTAAGGGTTTTCCTTTTTCTCGTATAATGCAAATTACATTTTTGTAACAAACGATCTCTGCTTTCACTTCTTTCAACCAGTCCATACCGATTATCACATCAAACTCCCTAACTCTACTGGTATCAAATCAATCTTAAATGTTTCGCTAACCAGTTTAATTTCTCGATTCCGACATATATTATCTGCTGAAATTAATTTACCATTTGCTAATTCGAGTAAAAATTTACTATCCAAAGGCGTCAATGGACAACTTAATTTAGCACAAAAATCTCTACTCATATAGCTTCTATCCGCACCCGAATCAAATAAAACGTAAGCAGATTTATTGTCAATAAGAAACGTACCCGTAACAAGCTCCGGGTCTTCCTGTGCCTCTGCCACATTAATATTGAAAACTCTTCCGCGGCCTTGTCCATTCGTGTTCTCCTGGTTCGGGCAATTTCTAATAATGTGGCCCGGTTTTCCACATTTATAACAAACTATATTGGCATAACTTGCTCCGACACTACTTGCTCCGCCATTACTCGTTCCGACACCATTTATTCCTTTCGTTCTATTAACCCCTGGTCCGTAGACCTCACACTTCGCCGCGCTATGACCATTTCTTTTACACTTGTTGCAAAATTTGGTGCAGAACCCCGAGTGATACTTTTCACACCTTTGGCATAGCTGCTTCTGATTGTTGTTGTTGTTGCAATTATTATTGTTGTTGGGATGATTATTGTAGTTGCTGTTGTTGTTGTTGTTGGGCCGTTTGTTGTAGTTGCGATTGATGTTGCGATTGTTGGGATAATTGTTGCGATTATTGTTGTAATTGCTGTTGTTGTTGTATTGGTGATTCTTATCACCATTTTCCTCCCACTTTCTTTTGACTTGCTTCACATTGGCCTCTTCAGCAGTCTATTCTTTAATTCTTTCTTCAATCTGGTTCACTAGTTTGTGAGCCATTCCACATGCCTGTTGTATAGAGGTGGGCTCGTGTGAACTTATATCTTCTTGGATTCTTTCCGGTAATCCTTTCACAAACGCGTTGATCTTCTCTTCCTTATCTTCAAATGCTCCCGGACACAATAGGCACAATTCTGTGAATCGTCTTTCGTACGTGGTAATATCAAATCCTTGGGTTCGTAACCCTCTAAGTTCTGTCTTGAGCTTATTGACCTCGGTTCTGGGACGGTACTTCTCGTTCATCAAGTGCTTGAATGCTGACCACGGTAGTGCGTACGCATCGTCTTGTCCCACTTGCTCTAGATAGGTATTCCACCATGTTAACGCAGAACCTGTGAAGGTATGCGTAGCGTACTTCACTTTGTCCTCTTCAGTACACTTACTTATGGCAAACACCGATTCGACCTTCTCGGTCCACCGTTTTAATCCGATCGGTCCTTCGGTTCCATCAAATTCCAAAGGTTTGCAGGCAGTGAATTCTTTGTAGGTGCATCCTACACGATTTCCTGTACTGCTAGATCCAAGGTTATTGTTGGTATGTAGCGCAGCCTGTACTGCGGCTATGTTTGAAGCTAGAAAAGTACGAAATTCCTCTTCATTCATATTCACGGTGTGTCGAGTAGTCGGTGCCATTTCCTTCAAAATAGTCCAATGGAACAAGTTAATCATACAGAATATTAAGAGTAGTTAATAGTATTTCGTAGCATAATATGAACTTATTTATAAAAGCTTTTTCTTCATATTAGCGTTTTATAAGTTTAAATTCGGGTAGTACCTACCCGTTAAGTTCATACTTAGCAGCTAATATACAATTCAACTACTACAATTCTATATGAAAAACTGATTATAATAATATTTCGCGTTCAAACTTTTACACAATATTTTACAAACTTACAATACCGCTTATTTTACATATAGCATGAAATATAGCACACAATAAATTTGATACAAGATGGTTGTGAAGATAATTCTAGCTAGTACACAAGTCGTTCAGCAAAGGCAATAAAGACACGTAATTCATACGTCCAGAAACAAGTCATGCATTCTGGTTTTACTAGGATTACTTCCCATCCTTGGTCTTGTGAAACATAACCGTTATGGCCGTTGATAAGACAGCGTGTTGTAACGTCATCAAAGGGACGAGGGTTACGTAATGTCCAACAGTCTCATAACAATCTAAAAACCTCATTTCTTACCCCAATTACCGACTCCGTAACTTGTGGGAACGTTTTGTTTAATAGTTGTAGCCCGATGTTCTTGTTCTCACTTTGGTGAGAAGCGAACATTACTAATCCGTAAGCATAACATGCTTCTGCATGTTAGCCACTTTTTCTAAATCACGAAGTCCAATATTCGGATATATTGAGTCAAAATAATTTCTTAACCCATTGCGTAAAATAGCATTTGGGTTCCCCGCAATATATGCGTCAAAGTAAACACATCGTAACTTATGGGTTTCCCAATGTGATATCCCCCATCTTTCGAACGAAAGCTTTTTATAAACCAAGGCATTCTTGGAACGTTCTTCGAATGTCTTACAAACTGATCTCGCCTTAAATAGTTGTGCAGAAGAATTCTGACCGACTCTAGACAAGATTTCATCAATCATGTCTCCGGGTATGTCTCTTAAAATATTGGGTTGTCTATCCATTTTGTGTTTTTATACTGTAAAATAGACAAGAGTTAGATTCATAAAAAAAAATACTTATTAATACAAGCAATTTTTACATATATCATAAAGCATAAGCACACTATATTACATATATTACACCACACGAATACAACTATCTTATTCCGACTCGCTTGTTTCTTCTTCTTCGGTTTTGGTTCGTTTTGCCAAGTTTCTAGGGATATATGATGTTCCCCTAATACGAGCCGTCGTTTTCCACATTGGTTTAGAAAAACCTGGTGGTTTAGAGGTTCCCGGGTCATTGTTACAACTTAAGGACTTCGGGGGTTGACGATACATATAAAGTTCATCGGGGTTGGAATTAGATTTCTCTATTTTTATGCCCTTTCCCTTATTATTTTCTTTTGCCTTTTTAAATTCAGTTGGGGAAATTTCTATAACATCATCGGAATTCTCGTCGGAATCCGATTCATCGGAGAATTGGTAATCCTCCCAATATTTTGCTTCCTTGGCGGAAACACCATTGACAATAATTAACCTTGGTCGGTTGGTTGAGGATTTTCTTTCACTTAACCGTTTTATTATTTCCCCCACCGGTTCTATTTCTTCACCCGGTTCCGATTCTTCTTCCGATTCCGATTCTTCTTCCGGTTCCGACTCTTCTTCCGGTTCTTCTTCGGGAACTTGTGAATCAGTCCACGAATCATTCCAATTTACATTTGACTCTTCATTATTATTAGGTGAGTCAATGGGACTTGTTCTAGAGGTAGACATCTATCACATAATATCAAACGCGTTAAGAGATTAATATATCACATAATATTTACATGTTAAAAATATATAGTTTCCAACAAAATTTGTTAAGCAATCATTTTTCAAGTAAACACGGTCGAAGTCCAGACTCACTAATGCATCCTAAAAAACTTGATAAGACACACTAATGTAAAATTCTGGTTCTCTAAGACCAACGCTCTGATACCAACTGAAATGTCCCGTTCTTATTGATTAAAAACGTTCCATATTAATTGATTTCGTTGCAAGGTTTTGACCTCTATATGAGACGTTTTTCAAAGACTGCATTCATTTTAAAACAAACCATAACCTTTATTTCATCAATAAAGGTTTAAAAAGCTTTACGTAGATTATTAAATAATGATAATCTAAAATAACCTGTTTACACACGACCATTACATAATGGTTTACAATACAAATATGTTACAATAAAATAAGTTTCTTGAATGCAGTTTTTACATAATATCATACAAGCATGGACTCCAAATCTCGTCCTTATTTAAGTATGCGACAGCGGAAGCTCTTAATAATCACCTGAGAATAAACATGCTTAAAACGTCAACAAAAATGTTGGTGAGTTATAGGTTTAACCTATATATATCAAATCATAATAATAGACCACAAGATTTCATATTTCAATACACATCCCATACATATAGATAAAAATCATTCATATGGTGAACACCTGGTAACCAACATTAACAAGATGCATATATAAGAATATCCCCATCATTCCGGGACACCCTTCGGATATGATATAAATTTCGAAGTACTAAAGCATCCGGTACTTTGGACAGGGTTTGTTAGGCCCAATAGATCTATCTTTAGGATTCGTGTCAATTAGGGTGTCTGTTCCCTAATTCTTAGATTACCAGACTTTAATAAAAAGGGGCATATTCGATTTCGATAATTCAACCATAGAATGTAGTTTCACGTACTTGTGTCTATTTTGTAAATCATTTATAAAACCTGCATGTATTCTCATCCCAAAAATATTAGATTTTAAAAGTGGGACTATAACTCACTTTCACAGATTTTTACTTCGTCGGGAAGTAAGACTTGGTCACTGGTTGATTCACGAACCTATAACAATATATACATATATATCAAAGTATGTTCAAAATATATTTACAACACTTTTAATATATTTTGATGTTTTAAGTTTATTAAGTCAGCTGTCCTCGTTAGTAACCTATAACTAGTTGTCCACAGTTAGATGTACAGAAATAAATCGATAAATATTATCTTGAATCAATCCACGACCCAGTGTATACGTATCTCAGTATTGATCACAACTCAAACTATATATATTTTGGAATCAACCTCAACCCTGTATAGCTAACTCCAACATTCACATATAGAGTGTCTATGGTTGTTCCGAAATATATATAGATGTGTCGACATGATAGGTCGAAACATTGTATACGTGTCTATGGTATCTCAAGATTACATAATATACAATACAAGTTGATTAAGTTATGGTTGGAATAGATTTGTTACCAATTTTCACGTAGCTAAAATGAGAAAAATTATCCAATCTTGTTTTACCCATAACTTCTTCATTTTAAATCCGTTTTGAGTGAATCAAATTGCTATGGTTTCATATTGAACTCTATTTTATGAATCTAAACAGAAAAAGTATAGGTTTATAGTCGGAAAAATAAGTTACAGGTCGTTTTTGTAAAGGTAGTCATTTCAGTCGAAAGAACGACGTCTAGATGACCATTTTAGAAAACATACTTCCACTTTGAGTTTAACCATAATTTTTGGATATAGTTTCGTGTTCATAATAAAAATCATTTTCTCAGAATAACAACTTTTAAATCAAAGTTTATCATAGTTTTTAATTAACTAACCCAAAACAGCCCGCGGTGTTACTACGACGGCGTAAATCCGGTTTTACGGCGTTTTTCGTATTTCCAGGTTTTAAATCATTAAGTTAGCATATCAAATAGATATAGAACATGTGTTTAGTTGATTTTAAAAGTCAAGTTAGAAGGATTAACTTTTGTTTGCGAACAAGTTTAGAATTAACTAAACTATGTTCTAGTGATTACAAGTTTAAACCTTCGAATAAGATAGCTTTATATGTATGAATCGAATGATGTTATGAACATCATTACTACCTTAAGTTCCTTGGATAAACCTACTGGAAAAGAGAAAAATGGTTCTAGCTTCAACGGATCCTTGGATGGCTCGAAGTTCTTGAAGCAGAATCATGACACGAAAACAAGTTCAAGTAAGATCATCACTTGAAATAAGATTGTTATAGTTATAGAAATTGAACCAAAGTTTGAATATGATTATTACCTTGTATTAGAATGATAACCTACTGTAAGAAACAAAGATTTCTTGAGGTTGGATGATCACCTTATAAGATTGGAAGTGAGCTAGCAAACTTGAAAGTATTCTTGATTTTATGTAACTAGAACTTGTAGAATATATGAAGAACACTTAGAACTTGAAGATAGAACTTGAGAGAGATCAATTAGATGAAGAAAATTGAAGAATGAAAGTGTTTGTAGGTGTTTTTGGTCGTTGGTGTATGGATTAGATATAAAGGATATGTAATTTTGTTTTCATGTAAATAAGTCATGAATGATTACTCATATTTTTGTAATTTTATGAGATATTTCATGCTAGTTGCCAAATGATGGTTCCCACATGTGTTAGGTGACTCACATGGGCTGCTAAGAGCTGATCATTGGAGTGTATATACCAATAGTACATACATCTAAAAGCTGTGTATTGTACGAGTACGAATACGGGTGCATACGCGTAGAATTGTTGATGAAACTGAACGAGGATGTAATTGTAAGCATTTTTGTTAAGTAGAAGTATTTTGATAAGTGTATTGAAGTCTTTCAAAAGTGTATAAATACATATTAAAACACTACATGTATATACATTTTAACTGAGTCGTTAAGTCATCGTTAGTAGTTACATGTAAGTGTTGTTTTGAAACCTTTAGGTTAACGATCTTGTTAAATGTTGTTAACCCAATGTTTATAATATCAAATGAGATTTTAAATTATTATATTATCATGATATTATCATGTATGAATATCTCTTGATATGATATATATACATTAAATGTCTTTACAACGATAATCGTTACATATATGTCTCGTTTAAAAATCATTAAGTTCGTAGTCTTGTTTTTACATATGTAGTTCATTGTTAATATACTTAATGATATGTTTACTTATCATAGTATCATGTTAACTATATATATATATCCATATATATGTCATCATATAGTTTTTACAAGTTTTAACGTTCGTGAATCACCGGTCAACTTGGGTGGTCAATTGTCTATATGAAACATATTTCAATTAATCAAGTCTTAACAAGTTTGATTGCTTAACATGTTGGAAACATTTAATCATGTAAATATCAATCTTAATTAATATATATAAACATGGAAAAGTTCGGGTCACTACACCTGGGCTATTGGAAAGTTGATTTTCAGTTAGTTCGGTTCGAGTAGATGATTTTACGTTTAGGCCTCGTCTTAATCCGAGTTACGGTTTAGGATTTATGGCCCTCCGAGAGTCACTACACCCTATTAACGTTGTGCTGAAATTTATGACCTACTCGCACTTAAACCGTCTCCACGGTCAAACAAGGATGAGTTAGGTTCTGAAAATTGGTCAGCTGTTAGGGAACTCATATACGGAGCCATAGCCACTGACTATGCATCTTTTCGATTTACGTAGAGGTCGCAGTAGCTGACTGAAGTCAGCCTATTGTTTCGATCTCTATTCTTGTCGAACTTACTTAGCTTTTATGATGATGAATGATGATGATGATGACACTTAAACTTATTTTATGCACTATTAGAACTTATAAGGACAACCTACTGACCTAATAACCTTTGATTTAGGTTGACGACCTTTCGGACCGACTTACTACTTGCGTACTTTCATTACCGAATTTACCGCTTTTATCACTGTGAGTAATAGCATCCCTTTTTACTTTAACTATTTTGAGACTGAGAATACATGCGCTTTTTACGTTTTACATACTAGGCACGTGATGTGTAATTTCGTACTCTAAATTATTAGCTAAATACCTATCGATTATCACACAATACAGGCAACTATAACCAGTTCGTGTAGTAATTAAACAAGTATTTGACCAATTCATTCCACAGAGAGCAGGTAATTGAAAACTTGAACTATTAATTATTCTAAGATTTAAAAGGGGGGTTTTGTTGTAAAACTGATTAAACGCGAAAGTAAATTAAACTTAATTCAATAAGATGCAAAGGTATCCACTTAGCTATAATTCCCTAGGCTAGGATTGCTCGTTTAAACTCGTTAAGTAAACAATTATAATGATGTGACACTGTATTTATCTGTCGATTCCTACAGTTTAAGACTAATAACCTAAGTATAACTGTCGTTAACCTAGAGTTACTAACCAATTCACAATGAAATTACTCAAGATTATAATCTAACTTAGGTTGGTTTGGTGTCCCTTACAACCTCACAAATATTGCAACTAATTTCAAGTTCAACCACTATACGATTAATTTTATTATCGGTGTCCCTCATAAAATCTCACGTATTCCTAAATTATTCACGTTCAATAATCTAGTAAAAGCTATTAATCAATTTAACTGTCGTTAGTTAATCAATAACTTTCGTGATTTAACAATCAATAAGCTTTAATAACAGTGGATCTTAGCTAGACATTAACCTTGTGTAATTTTAATTAATTGTTATTAACCAAAAGATCGCAATCCATCACCTAGGTTCATGCATCTAAGTGAATACTAAATATTTAGCTACTCATGGTAAAGCAAAGAACAAGTAAATAATAAGAACAATTAAACATAATCATTGAATTGAATGAAGAACAAATTAATAACAGTAATAGAAGTTAATACAAAGATTAAACTGACCAAGAATGATATTGTAGCTTAAACCCTTGTAAAACAATGAAGAAAGACAAAGAAATTCCTAACTAATGTTGCTGTGGAAGAAAATTCGTAAATAAAACTGGATACCCTAAATTGGGGTAAAATCGTCTATTTATAGAATCTGAAAAACAGCTGAAACCGACTCAGATCGCGTTCCGCGACACACCATCGCGATCCGCGACCACCTCATCGCATTCCGCGATAACCAGGACGCGACAAAGGTTGTTTAAACGCGATAGATTGGTTAGAACACCCTTTTTTCATGTCGTGTTCTGATGCACTTTGTCACGTATCACGATGACCAAAACGCGATAAACATCATCCTGAAGCGATGGAAACTGACTTTTTCACCCGAGACACGTTTATCTTCAACTCTAACTCTGTTTTGACTATATCTTCAATAAAAATCATCGTTAATGAGCCAACGTACCATAACTTGACACTTTCTTCATATTAAGCTCAAATAACTCGATATCTCCATCAAAGTCTTTAAAATATCAACAAATGGACCAAGATAACGGCCAAAATATATGTATGAAAATGGCGTTATCAAAATCCCCCACACTTGAACCTTGCTTGTCCTCAAGTAAGCTTATCTTCAAAATAGTAAAATCCAATGTAGGAGCAAACATACCCGAAGCGTCTTCAACAATAATAGAAAGCAAGATACATCAATACTATCTTCATGAGCAAATAAAACCAATGTGTGGTGACCTTCAACAAGCAATCGCAAGGTTCAAGCCTTCAATCAACCATCAAATTAACCACAATTCAAGCCTAAATCTACCCATCACTACCATTTCCCCGGCCAAAGTCAACTCCATCTTCTAAAAAGTCATCAATCATTAATCATCAAGTATACAATTTTTTCACAAACTCGAACTTTTGACCTCCTTGACTTTGACCAATTATGTAGGATTCACGAGATAGCCATCAATTTACCAAAATTAATTCAAAATTATCAACAAGATATAAATCATAAGCTCCAATCTCCATGAAAATCACAATGTAAACCCCCAAAATGAACAAGGCTATAAATATCACAAAAAATTACCGTTCACCAAGGAATCTGTAATGCACAAAGTATATACCTTCAAAAAGTATGCTACTTACATCAACCCACTATGGCTATCCCTCTTTCACCTCTATGCCCCCAAAACACCAATGATTCGTCAATTCCATATAAAATCGTCAATTCCAAAAATTAGGTTAAGGTGGGTGCGCCAAAGCGTAGGGGACTGGTTACCCCTATCTTTATGGTCCATAGGATGACTGGCACTCATCAAGCTTTCTATCACAACTCTATGGTTTCTCTCATAGTAGGGCTAAAGCATTGACGGAGGTTCGTGGAATTAGTGCCCCACGTAGCTAATTAAGAGGTCCATCAATTCCATGATTTGGCACAAAAGCCGGTGTGCATACAAGCCTTCCCAATTATGGGACAGCCGCACGGGTAGTTGCACTGAAGCGAACTACCTTGGGTGTAAATTTTCGGGGGGTCTATTACACGAAACCTGAAAGACTTTACTTTCAAGCAATGGTCTTTTGAAACAAACTTTACTTGTAAGACTTTACTTACAAGTTCGGAAGACTTTACTTCCTAAGAACAACATGGGAGGACTCGATTCTCCCAGAAGTGTTTAAACACTAGGTTAATTTTATTTAAGGTCCTTGGACCCCACTTCCCACACATCTTAGCTTTTATGCTAATTTTAAGAAAATGTAGGAAGCAGATACTACATTCTCGTATTTTAAAGGTTACCATGGCTTTTGACCATGGTGTGCGTTGTCTAAGCAAACGCTAGCACGAAGCCATTGCTCTTACATAAAAAGACAGCACGGTTGAAGCTCAAGGCTCCTCTTCCCACAGTACGATACATCGGTGTAATACATCGTGAAATGAAGTATTAACCAATGTCAGTATGAAATGATGTAGATTAGGAAGTCTCCTACACCAAGTAAGACGGGCATTCGGAAGACTTGACTTCCTTCATGGATGCACTTGAATCATCCTACAATTTTAACTTACAAAAGTGATAACATTTGCTTTCATAAAACAACTACACTTGGCTTTTTGAATGAGTCAAAAATTTTAAAATTTCTCAAATTTTTCAATATTTTAATCAAAAATAAGACTCAAGCCAAGTGTATTACATCTGCGAGAATTTATATCTCCCCCCCCCCTCCACACTTAAGATCATGTAATGCCCTCATTTACATGAAATCAGAAAATCAAAAATAAATTCGAGAGGACAAAATAGTGAAAAGGGGAAAAGAAAAGAAAAGAGAAACCCGGATTTTTAGATCCGTAGATCGCGGAAAGACGGTGCACGATGGCGCTGAACTTACTGCCAGCATAAGAGCATCGGCATCCACTCGATCACCAAAACATCATAATCAAGTAAGGTGCTGAACTTACTGCCGGACTTTGAAAAATAATAAAGCACAACCACCGTGAAACCTGAAATGAAAACATACATACCATAACTAATGGGGTGGTACCACTACGGTACCGAAACGCCCCATTTAAAAATCCAAAGTATTAAGTTTAAACACTAACAACTACCATCATCCTAACTAAGATTACAGTCATCCAAAATAAAAAACAACTAAACGATATTAAAAAGTGTTTGTTTTGCTTGCCACCACCGCATCCAATCACCAAGGGTTATACCCTCCATAAGAGCCATCATACTGCCCTCCATAAGGAACTCCACCACATGACTGACCTCCCTGGTTTCCTTCATCATACTGAGAACTAGAACCTGCTCCTCTTCGTCTGACCATATCCTCCCAAACCTCATGAGCTGCTGTGCGATCATAAACCCGATAAGGACCCGTCGACTCCGGAGTCCATGGAACACGAGTGCCATAAGGAGTAAAGATGGTATTAGGAGAAACAAGCTCCATGTTGTGTCGATGCCAATCGTGATGATACGTAACCTCACTAATACCATATGCAATCTGACTTTCCGAGCGTGCTCGGGTTTCCTCATTATAGAGCTGCATAGTACGCATCTGTTCCATCAAATCTCGGTTAGTAAAACATTGACCCCCGACACTTTGACCCGCATCTTGACCACCCTCGGCCATCTCTTCATCCTCCTCCTGTGCCCCCTGCGCATCTCGGGGACGATGTGACGATTGCTCCAAATCCATATGGACAAACACGTCATTCATTGATTTCATTGCGAGGTATTTGACCTCCATATGATACGTTTTGTAAACATTGCATTCTTTTGAAAAGGCACACCATATATGAATATTTAAATTAAAGGTTTTCGACATCTGATGATTTCTACATATAGACAATCACCGTAAATAATAGTTTACAACAGTACTTCCGTTGACAATGAAGTCAAAATAAGATACATGGTGATGATTTGGTGAATGCAACGTTTTCTTGAAAAATATGCCATGTAAGACTCCATGCACATAGCTTGTCTATCATATAAGCAAACAGCGGAAGACTTCTAGGAAACCTGAGAATAAACATGCTAACAAGTGTCAACACAAAGGTTGGTGAGTTCATAGTTTTAGTGTTTCGTATAATCTGTATATAAAAGTGGATCACAAGATTTCCGTTGTTTCATCTAGAAACGTTTATCAAAATATTCTACGAAATTGAGCACCCTGGTAACTAAACTTAACGTATATATAATTTATACCCTTTGTATAATCATCTTAATAATACATGCAAACCAACGTGTACGCTTCTCAAATAGCATACGTCCGTTAAAAGGCTAGTGCTCTAGCTCGGACGGGGATATCAAGCCCTATGGATCCATATACTACTACTCGCGCCCACCAGTTCTTATAACCGGAAGTTACTAGTTACCAAAGCTAAGGGATTTTCGGTTCAAACTCGGTGTAGAATTTAGTATGTACTTGTATCCATTGCGTTTAAAATAAAGTACATGTATTCTCAGCCCAAAAATATATATTGCAAAAGCAATTAAAAAGGGATCATATGAAACTCACGCATATAAATATTGTAAATCAGTTAATAAAGTATTTGCATGTATTCTCAGCCCAAAAATGTAAAGAGTAAAAGGGATCATATGAAACTCACGCATATAAATAATGTAAATCAGTTAATAAAGTATTTGCATGTATTCTCAGCCCAAAAATGTAAAGAGTAAAAGGGATCATATGAAACTCACGCATATAAATAATGTAAATCAGTTAATAAAGTATTTGCATGTATTCTCAGCCCAAAAATGTAAAGAGTAAAAGGGATCATATGAAACTCACCTCAGCAGCATATAAAGTTGTTCATCGTAATGTGACCGAAACTCGGATTATCAAATAATCGTAGATCTCAACATATCAATATTGAGATTCAATATTGTAGGAAAGTACGTAGACGTAACGGAGATGATAAACACTAGGTTTGATTCATAAATATATCCCCGAATATTACCCATAACCTCCTTGGCAATAACCCATAGTTTCCTTAGTTATAATCGGTTTGTAACCCGAATTAAAATACCCGTGTATCACTTGTTACAGTACCATACTACTAATTTAAAATTTTAGGCTAGAAAATATACAGAGTGATTTATTTATGTGAGTGTGTGAGTGTTTTTTTTAGTTCCTAATAAGTACTTCGTTCATATGTATATATATGTAAAATAATAATATAATAATATAATATATAATATAATAATAAGCCGCCATCACTTTTTATGTCGACAAACTTTTTATGTCGACAAACATTACGCGTTTCGCGTAGATAGGTACGCGGTTCGCGTATGGTGTCTTCACGAAAGTTGTAGATTTTTGAGTTACGGACGTCAGGACACCGGAATCACCCTTTTTCGAGTCAGTATGATTTAGTTATGATTTTTCTCGTGCAAGTGCGCAGGTTTAGTGATTTCCATCATTTTAACTTGAAATCTTGAGATGAAATGTTGTAGTCTTTTAGTGCTCATTAGAAACCTTTATTTTATCTTTATTTTCATTTTCATATCATTGAAAATTCATAAAAATATTTTAACAATAAAATTCTATTATATCTAAAAATGTGTCCATACTAAATCGAATAACTATAGTTCTCTAAAACTAATTACATTTACATCTTTTTATCGAAACGTTATAATAATTAAAAATCTATTATTTCAAAGAATGCTTTCATATATTTGAACTAAATCGAATAAATATAATTTAGTTTTCCAGAATTAGTTATATTCAAAATCATTCTTTAAAAGGTTTCATCTATGTCGTAAAACGTTTTCAATATTAAGAAAACTAAATAGTTAACTTTATCAAGAGACACGAGACAATCATTGTGTTGAAAGTTAATCTCTACTAACCTTTGTCCAGTAATCGTTAATTGACATATTTGTTCTTACTTGTAGGTCACTTTACCATTTATTCCGAATATCGTTAAAAAGGAAAGGTTTCATAAATCAACGTGGACCTCTCAATAGAGACTCACGATCATACAATGTATCTGATAAATCAATCATTTGATATTATCTTTTAATTCCGTTGATAATTATATTAAACCTATATCGAAACAAATACGTTCGTGTAAAGTATTATACGCCTAATACTTTGTTAACGTTTTCAAGTTATAATATATACACATATACATATATAATCATGTCCGTTCATATAATGGTTCGTGAATCATTGGAATTTGGTCGCGGTTAAATGAATGTATGAACATAGTTTAAAATTCTTGAGATTCAACTTAACAAACTTTGCTTATCGTGTCGGAATAATATAAAGATTAAAGTTTAAATTTGTTCGAAAATTTCTGGGTCATCACAGACGATGACGACGAACCCTATACGGAATAACCTGACCGTGCTCAATAGATATAACTCTTGCTCCTCGAAAAACATTTTCTCCTAACACAACCGCCTCAGTAACAATTCGCTCCATATCCGATCTATCAATCTCAAAAACCGATGCAATCCTCGTGATAAAATGACCACCTCGAATCGGACTTCCCGCAGAACGAAGTCCACTACCCTGATGTTTAAGAAAATAAGCCACTCCATAAGCAACCGAAGTAGGTGTTTTGATTCGGAATTGGTTCACATACCAAAGGTCCGGTAAAGAGACCTTCTCGTTCCCACTTCTTCTATGTGTAATAGTATGCGCAACCATTCGTTGAATTGCATGAAGAGCGAGATCCATGATATGAACACAAGGGCAGTTACTCGGGCTCCATTCAGAATCAGAAGCAATATCCCCCCAAACTCTAGCTGCATCAAATTCCCGAGGATCAATCATATCAATAACCCTTTCAGCATTCCAAAGATAATCTCGGAAACTAACTCGTGTGCGTTCTTCATCGGTATAAATTCCAAAACAAATAGCCAATTGAAATAATGACATAGAGCGGTTAACCCCACCCAATCGAAAAGTCATAAACGTTGGATCATCAACGTTTTCAGGGTGAAGATTCATCACATATGTAGCATAAAACTCGATAACCAACTCCCGGTAAACTATTTCATGAATACCAAAGAAAGCAACCCAATCATTATACACATTACCACGCCATTCCAATTGCAAATACTCCATAACCGTAGCAAGTAAACCTCCCCTTTGCAAAACATTCCAATCAACCACCCGGTGTGGTTCAAATTCTTTCCAAATCAATTCTTGCACATCCGCCTTTCTCTGTTTAATTACCTCAGATCGACCATTAAACCTTAAGTTAACATGCAACTCGGATTGAGCAATTGGAGGTTGCGGTTCAACCTCCTGAGCTGCACCGGCCGCAGTACCGGAACTTGAAGCACCCCTAGCACTACCACGTCCTCCAGTCTGAAAAACAAAGATAATAACAAACTAAAAAGATATATCCCAAAGGACATGTTAGCGTTAGCTATACCCTGCATTCCTCCAAAAGTAAACTTAAGGCACACAATGTCAATGGTCACATAAAAACATGTCAAAAGCATAGATCATATAAGACTCCAACAACTGTCATGCACTTATAACAAATTCCCAAGTATCATCCTTAATCATCATACAAATCCTCACAGTTATAAACAATACAAACCATGGATGTCAAATTAAATCAATACAAATCAATCTACTAACATCATCCTCTTAGTAACATGTGCAACTTTAACTAAGTAAATCAACAATCCAAACACGTAATCAAAGCATACATATCATCGACACATGTTAAACATAATCCAAAAGTCAAACTGAGTCAAACCCAGTCAACCAAGTCAAAATCCCCAATTACACATGAACCCTAGAACTCAAAATCAAAATCTAGACAATTTAAACATGCATTCATGGTATTTGTACTCAACTAGCAATCGTACAACATGCAAAACATATCAATTTAACTCATAAATTCAAAACCCCCAATTAAGCATACCCAAGAACCCTAGAAATCAAAGAATGAAATTATGGAATAATAGGCATGAAAATCGAAGTAATAACATGTTAAGCATACATAATCTCCAATATAAATCGAACAATAACACATAAACACACCTCCACACTTGTTTTTCACTTAAACCCTAATGAAATTCGAATTTAATCATGAGAAATTAAGAAAAACAAGCAAGAAAATGTTAAATCATACCCTAGCCATGATGTTAGTGTTGATTAAATGAAGATTCGTGAGCAAATTGAAGATTTAATTGATGGGTTATTAGGGTGTTGAGAGCAGAAAACGAAATAGATAAAAAATATAAGAGTGGTGGTGATGAATCAGGCTGTAAACCCTTAAAATACCTCGACCTGCTGAACGTGTCGCGTTTCGCGATAAGGTGTCGCGTTACGCGACAAACTGGATTCAAACGCGATAAATGAGGCCCAAACGCGACAGCCTATGGGGTCCGTTCTGATCATTCTGTCGCGTTCTGGTGGTTTTGGTCGCGTTTTGGTGGCTTTTTTTTTTTTTTTTTTTTTTTAGCTTTTATATTGTTTTTGGATTTTTCAAGGTTTTCTAATTAAAGCAAAAATACACACAATTTACCTAACAACAATACAAAACTCAACACTATTTGATTTTTTAACGAGTCGTTTTCTCGACTCATGGCCATGCTCATGTGTCTCTCGGGTAGAGGGTGAGGTTCTCCCTCTCGGCGTTATCGAATGCCTCGTGATATAATTTTAACCTATGACCATTCACCTTAAAGCTTCTACCCTCATTATCTATCAATTCCACGTGCCCGGCCAGAAAAGCTTTCTTTACCACGAATGGACCGGACCATCGTGACCTAAGCTTTCCGGCGGAGAATTTGAACTTAGATTGAAATAACAAAACTTTATCACCCGGTTCAAATTCTTTTCTCATCTTCAAACGCGCATCATGCCATAACTTCGTCTTCTCCTTATAAATGCGCGAATTCTCATAAGCATGGTTTCGCAATTCCTCAAGTTCATGAATTTGCAAAAACCGATGTTCTCCCGCTTCCTTAAGGTCCGTATTACACTGCTTAAGTGCCCAATACGCCTTATGCTCCACTTCAACCAGCAAATGACACGCTTTTCCATAAATGAGACGGAATGGTGTAGTACCTATGGGTGTTTTATACGCAGTTCGAAATGCCCATAACGCGTCATTCAACTTCCGGTTCCAAATCTTAGGATTGTTTTTCACCGTTCTTTCAAGAATGCGTTTTAGTGCGCGGTTAGTATTCTCAACTTGGCCACTCGTTTGAGGGTGGTAAGCCGTGGAGAAATGGTGGGTTACTCCATACTTCTTGAGCACCTTCTCGAGTAGTTGATTTGCAAAGTGCATACCGCGATCACTAATCAAGGCTTTTGGAAGCCCGAAACGCGAAAAGAGATTTTTAAGGAAGTCAACGATGACTCTTGCGTCATTAGTAGGCAAAGCTTTGGCCTTGGCCCACTTTGACACATAGTCAACCACCACAAGGATGTATTTGCATTTGTTGGATGCGGGAAAAGGTCCCATGAAGTCTATCCCCCAAATGTCAAATATCTCACAAACTTGAATACTCGTTTGGGGCATCTCATCTCTTTTGGAGATGTTTCCCGCCCTTTGGCAAGCATCACAAGTTTTGATAAAGGCACTAGCATCTTTGAAAATGGTAGGCCAATAGAATCCCAAATCGAAGATTTTCTTAGCCATATAATTAGCTCCAAGATGCCCACCTGTGGGTCCTTGGTGACAATGCTCTAGAATTTGTCGAGCTTCCTTCCCATAAACACAACGACGAATCCCTTGATCCACCCCAATTCGAAAAAGATGTGGGGCATCCCAAAAGTAGAACTTAATATCCGCAAAGAATTTCTTCTTTTGTTGGTAAGTTAAACCTTTGGAAAGAATGCCCGCGGCTAGATAATTAGCAATATCGGCGAACCAAGGAGTTTTGGATTCAATTTCGATACCCATAAGGGACTCGTCGGGGAATGTATCATGAATGTTCGATTCATTGAGTTCCTCTAGGTTTGGGTTTTCAAGACGAGATAAATGATCCGCGGCTAAATTTTCGGCACCCTTTTTATCCTTGATCTCAATGTCAAATTCTTGGAGAAGAAGAATCCAACGAATGAGTCTAGGCTTAGCATCTTGTTTAGAGAACAAGTACTTAAGGGCCGAATGATCGGTGTAGACGATCGTTTTAGACAACACCAAATATGACCTAAATTTATCAAACGCAAAGACAACCGCAAGAAGCTCTTTTTCCGTGGTGGTATAATTCAATTGAACCCCCGTAAGTGTCTTACTCGCGTAGTAAATAGGTTTAAAGTGATTAACGTGGCGTTGACCTAAAACTGCGCCTAGCGCGGAATCACTAGCATCACACATGAGCTCGAAAGGTTGAGACCAATCGGGAGATACCATGATAGGAGCTTGTGTGAGCTTCTCTTTTAAGAAGTTGAAAGCGTTCTCGCATTCGATATTAAAGTCGAAAGGAACGTCCTTCTCAAGGAGTATAGTCATTGGTCGGGCAATCTTAGAGAAGTCCTTAATGAACCGTTTATAGAATCCCGCATGACCAAGAAAACTACGAATGGCTTTAACGTTTGTAGGTTTTGGAAGTCCCGAAATAACATTAATTTTAGCCTTATCAACCTCAATACCTACACGAGAGATTTTGTGCCCTAAGACAATGCCTTCCTTCACCATGAAGTGGCATTTTTCCCAATTAAGAACAAGGTTTGATTCCTCGCACCTTTTAAGCACTTTTTCAAGATTAGCAAGACACGAATCGAAAGAGTCTCCAAAGACAGAAAAATCATCCATGAAAACTTCCATGAAGTCCTCGATCATGTCATGAAAGATGGTGACCATACACCTTTGGAAGGTGCTCGGGGCATTGCATAGCCCGAATGGCATTCGCCGATAAGCAAAGGTACCGAAAGGACAAGTAAATGTAGTTTTATCCTGGTCCTTCGGATCAATGGGGATTTGGAAGTAGCCTAAAAATCCATCTAGGAAACAATAGAACTCCCTTCCCGCTAAACGCTCAAGCATTTGATCAATAAATGGAAGCGGGAAGTGGTCCTTCCTAGTGGCGTCGTTCAAACGACGATAATCGATACAAACTCTCCATCCCGTGACGGTACGAGTAGGAACAAGTTCGTCCTTCTCGTTGAGAACAACAGTCGTGCCTCCCTTTTTGGGCACAACTTGAACAGGGCTTACCCACGGGCTGTCCGAAATGGGATAAATTAACCCGGCATCGAGCAATTTAACGACCTCTTTCATATTCGGGTTTAGACGACGTTGCCTTTGTACCACTAGTTTAAAATCATCTTCCATTAGGATTCGATGAGTACAAAAGGCCGGATTGATGCCCGGTATGTCTGAGGTTTTCCAAGCTATTGCCCTTTTGTGGGATTTGAGAACGGAAACCAACCGACCCTTTTGGTCACCGGTAAGTGTCGAAGAAATAATAACCTGTAATTGGGACGTACCTTGAAGATAAGCATATTCCATGTGAGGTGGAAGCTCCTTAAGCTCCAAGGTGGGCGGTTCTTCGAGAGTTGTTTTGATGCGAAATTCATTTTTCAACCGGATAGTTTCAAATGATTCCGATTCTTTAAGCTCATCCTCTTTAAGCAATTCCTCCAACTCAACTTCTGGGTCGAAGTCACCGTTGACCTCACCCATCATGATTACATCTGACGTGTCTACACTTAATAATTCCTGCAAATCATGCTCAACACAATCGTCAATAACATCAATAGCAAAACATTCATCGGTTGAAATAGGGTGTCTGATGGCTTTATTAATGTGACAAATCACCCTCTCATTCCCAACACCTAAGCTAAGTTGTTCTTTTTGAATGTGGATAATAGCATCCGCGGTGTTAAGGAATGGTCGACCTAGAATAATGGGCACCTTAGTGTCCTCTCTCATCTCTAAGATCACGAAATCAACTGGAAATACAAGTGATTCAACCTTTACCAATATGTCCTCGGCTATTCCAATGGGGGTATCAAAAGAGTGGTTCGCTAAGCGAATCCCCATCCTCGTAGGTTTCAAGTCACCTAGGCCGAGTTTAAGATATAACGAATATGGCATAAGGTTAACACTAGCACCTAATTCGGCGAGTGCATCGTACACTTCTGAATTACCCATAGCGCAAGGGATAAGAAAACTACCCGGGTCGCCCAATTTTGGAGGCATCTTGCTCTTTTTCAAGATGGCCGAACATTCCTTATGGAGGAATGTGGCGGATACCTCATGGTACTTACCTTTCTTAGAGATAAGATCTTTGAGAAACTTCCCATAGTTAGGCATCCCTTGAAGCACTTCCGCGAGTGGCATGTTCACGCTAATCTGCTTAATCATGTTTGCAAATTTCTGATATTGACTAACGAGCTTATCCTTTTTCAACGCTTTCGGGTAAGGAATTGGTGCTTTGTATTCTTTCAACGGCGGTGATTTAGTTATGATCTCCGGTGGATCATCTTCCTTTTTCTCTTCGTCAAGCGACTTTTCTAACTCAGGCTCTTCCTCCTTTTTCTCCTCATTAATAGGTACCTGCAAAACATTAGAAGAAACAACAGGTGAAGACTTCGGAGTCTCCTTGTTAGTAACCAAACCACTTTGAGTGGTTATAGCATTCACGTGCTCATTCCTAGCTGGCATCTTGTTGTTGGGATTAGATTGCGTATTAGCTGGGAGAGTACCCGGTGGTCTCTCCGATAACGATTGAGCAATACGTCCTACATCCTGTTCCAAGTTCTGAATAGAAGCCTGCTGATTTCTAACTTGCTGTTTTGTAGATTCCCCATCTTGCCCCAAAGCAGTGATACTCTCATCCGTTTTCATAATAAAACCCCTTAGCAATTCTTCCAACGGAGGCATCTTATTTTCTGGCTGCTGAACTGGTGGCATAGGCTGCTGGAAATTCCTAGGTGGTGCTTGTGGATTTCTATTATTAAACCCAGGCGGCCTGTACGGATATACCTTCTGATTGCCCTGATAACCCTGATTACCTTGATAAACTTGATTACCACTCTGATAATTGTTACCACCCGTATTGCCCGCCTGATTGAAAAACTGCTTTCCACCTGGAAATTCATTAAGGGCAAAATCTCCCTTCTTAACATAACCCAGATAATTATCCTGTTCCTCCATTGAGGCTTGATCACAATCTTTGGTAAGATGCGGTCCTTGGTATAATTCACAACCCACCTTCATAGCATGCATCTCTTTAGTCATCGATTCCATTTGTCTTTTAACAGTTGCTAGTTGTGCTCTAACTGATGCGAGCTCATCACTAGTTTCGATACTAGCGACATGAGAAGAGCGAGAAACATCTAATTCTTGATGCCAATCATACGAATGCGTGGTAGTATCTGAGATGATTTCGTAAGCGTCATCCGGAGTCTTTTTCATCAAAGAACCACCTGCAGCAATATCAAGTTCTTTCCTCGTCGGCACATTAACACCTTTGTAGAAAATTTGGACCTTATTGAAGTTGTTCAACCCGTGTTGAGGACAATTACGTAACATTTTTCCGAATTGTGTCCAAGCATCATAAAGTGTCTCATGTGGCTTCTGAAGAAAGTGATTAATTTCGCTCTGCAGTTGAGCGCCTTTGCAGCTGGGAAGAAACGTTGCAAAAATTTATCTTCCATTGTAGCCCAACTATCAATTTCACCTTCAGGCAATGAGTCTAACCAATCCTTGGCATCATCTTTCAAAGACCAAGGAAAAACCTTCAAATAGATAACTGTTTCCGCGATATTTGCAATCTTGAACAAGTTGCAAATGCTTTTAAAGTTCCGAAGATGCTCGAACGCATCCTCTTTCGGTGTACCCCTGAACTGACATTGATGAGTTATCATATTAAGAATCTATCCCTTGAATTCAAAATCTGTAGTGACTGGTGGTTGCCTAATGGCGTGTCCGTTACCAGCCCTTGTGGCTTTCATCAATGCTTCCATAGTCTGTCCTGCTGCTCCTTCAGCCATGTTAACTTCTTCCTTAATATACTCAAAATTCAGAATATAAAAAGGTAACTCAGCGAAATCCTCGGCGATTTCCTGTTCTTCTTTCGCTTTGCTGCGTGTGTAGTAAACTCTAGACGGTTCCAGAGTTATTGGTACCTAACCTGCGATCACACCACAACAAAAAACTGCGCATAAATCCAAACAAAAATAATAAAACAGAAAAATAACTTTTGCAAGAATTGCTTCTCACAAAAGGATCGAATAACAAAAGCTTAACCAAATTTCCAATAATTACACCGCTCCCCGGCAGCGGCGCCAAATAGTTGATGTGTAATTTCGTACTCTAAATTATTAGCTAAATACCTATCGATTATCACACAATACATGCAACTATAACCAGTTCGTGTAGTAATTAAACAAGTATTTGACCAATTCGTTCCACAGAGAGCAGGTAATTGAAAACTTGAACTATTAATTATTCTAAGATTTAAAAGGGGGGGTTTTGTTGTAAAACTGATTAAACGCGAAAGTAAATTAAACTTAATTCAATAAGATGCAAAGGTATCCACTTAGCTACAATTCCCTAGGCTAGGATTACTCGTTTAAACTCGTTAAGTAAACAATTATAATGATGTGACACTGTGTTTATCTGTCGATTCCTACAGTTTAAGACTAATAACCTAAGTATAACTGTCGTTAACCTAGAGTTACTAACCAATTCACAATGATATTACTCAAGATTATAATCTAACTTAGGTTGGTTTGGTGTCCCTTACAACCTCACAATTATTGCAACTAATTTCAAGTTCAATCACTATACGATTAATTTTATTATCGGTGTCCCTCATAAAATCTCACGTATTCCTAAATTATTCACGTTCAATAATCTAGTAAAAGCTATTAATCAATTTAACTGTCATTAGTTAATCAATAACTTCCGTGATTTAACAATCAATAAGCTTTAATAAAAGTGGATCTTAGCTAGACATTAACCTTGTGTAATTTTAATTAATTGTTATTAACCAAAAGATCGCAATCCATCACCTAGGTTCATGCATCTAAGTGAATACTAAATATTTAGCTACTCATGGTAAAGCAAAGAACAAGTAAATAATAAGAACAATTAAACATAATCATTGAATTGAATGAAGAACAAATTAATAACAGTAATAGAAGTTAATACAAAGATTAAACTGACCAAGAATGATATTGTAGCTTAAACCCTTGTAAAACAATGAAGAAAGACAAAGAAATTCGTAACTAATGTTGCTGTGGAAGAAAATTCGTAAATAAAACTGGATACCCTAAATTGGGGTAAAATTCGTCTATTTATAGAATCTGAAAAACAGCTGAAATCGACTCAGATCGCGTTCCGCGACACACCATCGCGATCCGCGACCACCTCATCGCGTTCCGCGATAACCAGGACGCGACAAAGGTTGTTTAAACGCGATAGATTGGTCAGAACACCCTTTTTTCATGTCGTGTTCTGATGCACTTTGTCACGTATCACGATGACCAAAACGCGATAAACATCATCCTGAAGCGATGGAAACTGAATTTTTCACCCGAGACGCGTTTATCTTCAACTCTAACTCCATTTTGGCTATATCTTCAATAAAAATCATCGTTAATGAGCCAACGTACCATAACTTGACACTTTCTTCATATTAAGCTCAAATAACTCGATATCTCCATCAAAGTCTTTAAAATATCAACAAATGGACCAAGATAACGCCCAAAATATATGTATGAAAATGGCGTTATCAGCACGAGTACTTAAAATTTATATGTGTGTGGGTTATACAACGGCATAAACATTCCCCTTAGCACGGTAACATTTAGTCATTGGTTTTTGAACCGGTGAACGCGACTCTTAGATATGGATCCATAGGGTTTGACATCCCCACTCGGGCTAGTCGCGCTAGTATTTAACGTGTGTTTAATACTTCGTGAACATACGCACTCGCCAAGTGTACTTTCAGGGGGTTATAAACGTTAAGTCTAGTTACCGGGTGCCCACGGTTATACATATACTTTTCATACTGTTTTGTTACACTGAAATCTCGTGGCCTACCTTACGTTACTCTTACAACTTAAACTATAGCTCACCAAAATTCGCGTTGACCTTTTAAGCGTGTATTTCTCAGGTGCCTAGAGGTTTCTTGCTTCCGCTGTTAGATTTGCTATCATGCTGTTATTGAATTGCTGTTAAGGACCTGCTGTATTAGTTATTCGCTGCATTACTAGAGATGTCTCACTCATGGAACTTTTCTGTTGCATTCGTAGTTTATGTTAATTTCAAACAATGGCTTTGTAACGACCTTAGGGTCAAATACTTATGTTTATGCTCCTATTCGTAGGATGCACGTTATCTTTTGTAAAACGCTATCTTTTTATGAATGCAAACTGGTTTTCAAACAACATGTAGTATTCAACCGTGTAAAGATCCTGTTGTTGACGAATCGTACACGATGGTTTTGTACGGGGTGTCACATTTGGTATCAGAGCATTGGTTATAGGGAATTAGGTTGCATTAGTGAGTCTAGACCGACCCGAGTAGGATTCACTAATAGGACTAATCTACAATTTGCTAGTTTACTTGTTTCTGCGAGACTTACTGCATGCTTTTGTCTACTTTTTCAGCTGTATGATCTTACTGCATGCTATTGCTTATCTTCACTGCCATGCGAACTTGTTGTATGCTTATTTCCGCTATTGTATGATTACTATCTGCTTTTACATGTTATTTCTGTTTAGCACTGTTATTATTACTGCCATGCTAGGTTGCTGTAGTGCCTAATACGTGCTTGCTTTATGACTTACTGACATGGAAAAGTTATTTTTACTTGTTCAGATGTCGGATATTCCACCTGTCATCATTTTGGGCAGCGATTCAGACTCCTCAGCCACTTCACCTGCCACTGTTGCCGATCCTCCGATCCCGTCGTTGACACCCACCAGTGACCCCGGCGCTTCATCCTCCGGAACCAGCAGCCGTACGCCTGCCCCAGTGGTTACCTCAGACGGAGTCCAGGACCCCCCGAAGATTCCAGCTCTACTTGCCCCAAGACCCTCAGAGCCACAGCCCCGCTCTAGTGGTGTTGTGATTCTCGGGGAATACGGGGACATTCCGTTCCATAATGAGCATAACCATTGGTGTCGACGCCTTCCTGATGGACGTGTCAGTAAGTCAAAAGAGTTTTTCTATACGGAACAATAGAGTTGATAAATTCAAATGGGATTGAATTTAAAGTTAATGGTCACAGAGTTAAACATTACATAGATAGTCCGATGGAAGTTGACAATGAAGTTAATCACAATTTCATCACCAAAGCAAACCCTCAGAATGAAAATATAAATATGTTTTCAAGGATATCTGAAAAACCAAAATTGGAAGATGGGGAGGTTTCAAATTGGAGTGATGAAGAAGAATTTTTATATAGGCCTCCCATTACAAGAAAAAGGGTAAAATATGAACAAGAAGTCCAAGTAGAAGTGGAAGAACCAAGAAAAGATCACCCGAAAAAGGTTAACAAACCTACTCCACCTCCTAAATTAGGAGACCCATGTGAATTTATCATTTCTTGCTTGCTTAATGATGGTGCTATGTATAATGGGCTCACAGATTTAGGAACAAGTGCGAATGTTATGCCTCTTTCCTTATACAAAAGATTAGGTATGGGTAAATTAAGACCAACCAGCATAGGTGTTCAATCATTTGACCAAACCATTAAACACCCGTTTGGAATAGCCAACAATTTACTTGTTAAAGTGGGAAGTTTAACCTTTATTGCAGATTTCATAGTTATTAATATGGAGGAAGACCTTGATATTCCTCTAATTTTAGGTCGCCCATTTTTAGCGTCCACCGAGGCGTTCATTGATGTAAGAGAGGGTAGAATGACACTTAGTGATGGTGACAAATCGGTCACCTTTGTGAACTGAAAGTCTAAATCTCCACTAACCAAAACTGTTGAACCAATAAAAACGCCTAAGTTTGAGGAAAATGAAGTAACACCCAATGATGACCTGATAACAAAGAACCCCGTTGTTGATACAAAATTAGTAGACCCCGTTTTTAACAGTTCAATGAAGAAACTTTATAAACGGATTCAAGATGATAGGATTAAGGGGAACTTTAAGTTATGTAACCGATTAGTATCTAAATTATCGCCTAAAGAAAAGACAATGTTAGTTGAATTTGTGAATGTTACAGAGGAAATCAACAAATGGCTTAAAGCAAAAGTCAGAGATATGCAAGTTGTTGATGGTCCAATTGAAGTTAATAATGAAGTTAATCACAATTTTGACACCACAGCTAACTAAGTGTGGGGAGAATCGAATCTTTTAAGGATAATATAATGCTGTCTAGAGTTAGATGTTCTGTTTTTGTGTAGTTTTCGAGAATGGAATTCAAATGGTCTTTCCCTAGTAGACCCTAAAGAACTAGTCTTCTCCCTTGATGTTTCGCGAGGGGTATATAAAATAATTATTAAATTTTAGCAGGAAATACTATTAAATACGATACAATTTTACACAAGATATTTATTTATTTAGAGAACGGATATACTTAAACCTTGCTACAACACTTATAGGCAGTGTACCTAATCGTACAGTAGTGTAGTTTTTAGTAAGTCCGGTTCGTTCCACAGGGAATCTTTTTTAAACAAAGCTCAACGCTATATTAGTTTACTTTTATAAAAATACAAATATATATATAAGTAATATTATTATTATAAAGGGAGATTTTTACCGTTTAATGACCGGTTTGTCGATTTTAAAACTTTAGTCGCAGTTAAAACCAAATGTAAAATATTAAAAATAAATACAAGACTTAAATTAAAGCATAAAGTAAATAACGATAATGAAATTGCGAATAATAAAAGTGCGATAAAATAAGCTTGCGATAATTAAAAAGTACGATAATTAAAAGTGCAATTAAATACAATAACAATAAATAAAAATGCGATAATTAGAAGTGCAATTAAATATAAAATAAAAGAAATTAAATATGAAATAAAAGAATTATGCTTATTTAAACTTCCGTAATCATGATGTTTGACGTGTTGATTTTAGTTTTATGCCCATGGGTTAATTGTCCTTTGTCCTGGATTATTTAATATGTCCGTCTGGTTTTTGTCCATAACAGTCCATCAGTCATAAATATAAAGTGCGAGTGTCCTCGTCAAATTATCCTTATACCCGAAGTTAAATATTCCAACTAATTGGGGACTTAAACTGTAATAAGATTTTAATACTTTGTTTAATAATTACACCAGGATGTCGACTGAGTGTAACCCAAGATTTTAATATTTTGTTATCAATTATACCAAGTGTCCTTGTACATAATTTCACCCCTGTTTTAATTATTCTAGTGGCTATTAATCCATTCCCGTGTCCGGTTAAATGAACGATTATTCGTACATATAAATACCCCGCCCATCGTGTCCGATTGAGTGTAAATGGTTATTTATAGGGACGCCCAATTGTAAATCTTTATATTAACATTAACAAACTATCATTTAGTTAAACAAATATAAAGCCCATTAATAGCCCATAGTCTAATTTCCACAAGTGTCGTTCTTTTGTCCAAACCCCAATTATGATACAAAGCCCAATTACCCAATTTTATTAATTAGCCCAACATCATGATTACTTCGGATTAAATAAGCATAATAATAACTTAGCTACGAGACATTAAAATAAAAAGGTTGAACATAACTTTCAATGATTAAAAATAGCGTAGCGTTACACGGACAGAATTTCGACTTACACCCTTACAACATTTGCTAACATACCCTTATTATTAGAATTATAATTAAAATTAAAATTAAAATTAAAATTAAAATATAAATATAAATTTTTACGTAGTATTATAAGAGAAGAAGAAAAGATGATATTTTACGATCAGAATGCGCGAGCTTTATAGGGGGTTTTCTGAATTTGGGGCTCCGCGACTCGCGGCATTTTTGCCTTCAAACTCTGCGAGTCGCGGAGTTTGCAATTACAGCTCACTCTGGTTTGGAGTCTTTCTTGCCGACGGTTTTTATTATTTATTATAATATATAAATAATTATAAGAATTATTTAAATATTATATTATATTTATGTGCATAGTTGACTTGTAATTTTTAGTCCGTTGCGTCGAGCGTTGAGAGTTGACTCTGGTCCCGGTTCCGGATTTTCGAACGTCCTTGCGTACAATTTAATATCTTGTACTTTGCGTTTTGAATCTTGTACTCTTGTAATTTCGAGACGTTTCTTATCAATAATTGGAACCTCTTTGATTGTCTTTTGTACTTTTGAGCTTTTTGATCGTTTGCGTCTTCAATTCGTCGAATCTGTCTTTTGTCTTCACCTTTTATTATTTAAACGAATATCACTTTTAAATAGAACAATTGCAACTAAAAGCTTGTCTTTCTTGAGGAATAATGCTATGAAATATATGTTCGTTTTTAGCATTATCAAATATTCCCACACTTGAGCGTTGCTTGTCCTCAAGCAATATCATCTTGAAATACTAGAATCACGTCTTTATTCTTCACACTTTGTACATCAGTGATTTCTATACGGCGGTATAAACAATGGTAGTAACGATATGGTTTACAGTCCCACATGACTATAAAAATTTAGATCCATTAAGGAAATTGGATCTTTATGAAAACATCTGATCTTTTGAAAATTAAATCTAGTTTTTACCTTAGATAAGTTTTCCGGGATAACCCTTTACCGGTGTTTGCAAAATATTTTTGTGGGTTTGGTGGGTTTCAGATTTGAAAATTTTAGCTCAAAACTTATGGTTTTGTGTCACCCACTTGCTAACCTTGTATTTGGAAAGCAACATGTCCAGTTTACTTGTTCCGTATATTACTTTTCGGTAAACTACCGTCCGGTTGTAAATGAAAGCGTTGAACAAGCAACTGTTAAGGCAATGTCCCCTGACATGCTTTTAATTATGGTCTATAATGTGTCGGACGCAATTACTATCCTTGGTAGGAGCAATAGTAAAGCTCACCCTTATGATTTTTCGGTATGGCACAAGGTCCTGTCTTTGACCACTATGCAACCACCGTTCTTACGGTTGACACCCGATTTGGTTCAGGTGACCTAATGAATTCCAGGTGAATTCCTAGGATTTTACGTTCAATGGTAATGAACGCATTGAAAATAGGGTTTTCAGAAAACAAATCGGTTTGTAATTTTGATCAAAATATTTTCTCGTTCAAGCTCGAGTTTAGATATCATTGAATTCCATGAGTTTGAATTCGCAATCTTTAAGGTCAATCTCTAGGATTGAGTAATATCAGTCTTAAAAGCTGATTTTTAATCTTTAAGGAGATTATCCTTTCTAGGGATCTGATTCATTAGTCTTATCCAGCTAATTTGCATGGTGCCCCCCCATTATACGAGATAAATCCTTCTCATGGTTAGGATAAATCTGACCACTTGGCGACCCTGTTTAATGCTGAGGTCCGTGGATTTCCTGCTGATTTTAGTGACGACTTTTCTAGATTTTTCGTCAACCTACAGCTGGTCTGGACGACAACTTCATGACCTAAATCAAGAAGCGTGTGTCTTTTTCGGAAGACTTTACTTCCTTTTAATGATGGAATTGATTCATCGTGTAGATCCATCTTTTCTTTTCTTTCATCGGGTAAAACAGTTTAGTTTAGTCCAAAGCAAAAGTATTTTCAGTTATTTGTTACAGAAATATGTGATATATGTTTTAGATAACTTGGTAAATTTTTCCACACTTGGCTTTTATTTTCCTTTTTATCGTCCTCTATTCCATTTTAAATGAATTTTAACGTTTTGGTTTGTTTCTCAATTTATGTCCTTTCCGAGGTTACAATAATTTCGGTGTTAAAACCTAGTTTTATCGTTCATAAATATGTATAAACATGATTTTGAGTTCATTTAATTGAAAATTTTGAAAAATTTTACTAGGATTGGGTAGTCAGTATATAAGACTAGGGCTGTTCTTTATTATCAGAGAGCACTAGATTCTAATACAACTACTGCTTTACTAGTATTTTTAATGGTAACCAAGTGTTTAAGATAAAAATTTTAAAATCCGAAAGAATTTAACCCCTTCCCACACTTAAGATCTTGCAATGCCCTCATGTGCAAGAAATCAGTAACAATTTAAATTATTGAGGGTGATTTGTGTGAAAATGATTAAATTTTTACCAAAGTTTCCAAATATATTGGCGTTTGTTTGCTGAATGATAAATGGTGCACATCATTTGTTCATTCCGTCTTGTTGTTATTTCACATATATTTTGCATCTTGTCGTCAAAATTAGTTGCTTTTGCTGAACTTAATGCCAGTCTTTGAAAATGCGTTGTTTTACCCTGTTGTGTACATAAGATAAACTGCAAACATATATACATATTTTTGAAGTTTGGTATATTACCCCACATTCAAAAATTATTAAAATCTAAGAATAAAAGTTAGACAATGATAAAAATGATTACAATATTAACAAAAGTATTAAACGTATCAATCATTACAAATTACCAAATAAAAAAAAAATATAATAAGTAGACTAGGGATGATATTGATACCAATAGGGGTTCCAGGCATAACCATAGGTGCTATAGAATGCTTCGGCAGGGTTATACGTAGGATACGGTGGCTGCATCTCTATAGACCAGGGAGGGAAGATGGGTTTCGGTGTAGGAATATAGTTTCTACCTATATGTTGGCAATGAGCTATGATCTGGTTCTGATGAACTTGCCAATCCTCAAATGCTCTCTGTCTAGCATTTTCGTACTCCTGAGAAGCTATAAACCTCTGCATTTCTTGCATCTCATTCCCCCCTCCTACATTACCTTGCTGTTGGTTTCTCTCAACCTGTGGATGTCTACCATGGTATGGTACTGCGGCGTTATTTCGCCTCTTCAAAACTTTCGCACCATGGTATACATTTAAACCTATAGTATCGCGGGGTTCTGGTTCTTCTACTAATAATCCCCCCCGACTTATATCCACACCGAGATATTCACCAATCAAAGTAATAAAAATACCACCTCCTATTATGCTATGCGGTCGCATCCCCCGAACCATAGCTGATAAATAATAACCCACAAAATATGGTATACTTACAGCGCTTTGTGGGTCTCGAATACACATATGGTAAAACAAATCTTGTTCATTTACTTTTTCCTTGTTCTTACCCCTTTGTGTAATCGAATTAGCTAAAAACCTATGAATTACTCTTAATTCGGCTCTATCTATATCCAAATAAGAGTAATTTCCCCCTTTGAAACGGTGATGTCTTGTCATTTGACTCCACACACCGTGTGTATCAAAATTTTCATCTATCTTTCTACCGTTTAGTATCAACCCTCTACAATCGGCAGATGCTAACTCCTCAGGCGTATATATACGTAAAACCTGAGCCATGTCTAGTAAAGACATGTGGCGCATCGAACCGCCTAATAAAAATCTAATAAAAGAACGATCGGTTAAACTAGCTACCCGATCATTCAACTCTATACTACACAACAATTCTTCACACCATACTTTATATACAGGTCTACGCATGGTGAATAAACGTACCCAGTCATTAAAAGTAGAATTACCATACCTCTGTACAAGTAATTCCCTAATTGGCCCGGCCAATTCTACAGCTTCTAAGGGTCCCCATTCTATGACCCTCGGTACCTCAACAACCTTAGAATGAAGAGTATGCAAACCCCTTTGATATTTTGGATAATCTATCCAAAGTCTGTCAAATCTCAGGTTCGAGTGCAACTCTTCCAAGTGCATATCAGAAAAGGTCATGACTGGATGAGGTATATCCTGCTTGTAGTAGTTATCCACCTCCTGTTGTTCCGCATTCTCAGCAGGAGCATTACGGGCTTGGGATGAAGATTCACCCCTTTCAGTCTGCAAAACACATCAAACACAATTTTTGTGCATCCAAATATGCATTAGTGTCAGCAAAATCATCAATCAAAATAATTACAATGACATTATCAATTTATATTAAACTTAAGCTTATTTTCACATTTTTATCAAATCTACACTTTTTCAAATAAGCATATACGAAAATGTTCGCCAAGTTCATAAGCATTCAACTCAAATAACATGTCAAAATAATCATTACTAGCAATTAAACAAGTTTCAAATGGCATTATCTTTCAAAAATCAAGTTCATGAATTTTAGACTTGAAAAAGTCCACTTTAATTCTCAAAATCATGTTTAGGCTCAAAGTTTAGATCATTTAACTACCTAAACATGTTACACTACTTAATTTAGCAACAATTCATGACAAAAATCGGCCATAACCTGTTTATATCAAAAAGCCCTAAATTTTTTCAAGAACACAAACCCTAGATTATTCAAAATTTGAAGTTTAAGGCTTCTAATCATGTTAAATAGCATCAATCTAGGTTATACAAGCATAATACATAAACAATTTAAGCCTAATTACACTAAAAAGCATCAAAATTAAATTGGGGAAAAAATGGCTCAAGAACACTAATTTCGGATTAAATGGTGTTTAGGTGTAGAAATTTACCGTTTTTCTTGAGTAATTCCTAGATAGCATCCTTCTCAACATGATTTTAGTAAAAAATTTGGTGATTAACGGTTAAAAATTGTGAATTTGGGGTGTATTTTTCGGGTTTTTGTGGAGTATGTTCGCAGTTTTTTTTTTCTGTTGTGGGGAGTGAAACTGAGCTGTTTCAGCTCTTTTTTTTTTCTAATCATGTTAAGATCCAACAGATTAATCTTGGTTTAGCATCTTGTTTCGAAAATAGGTATCTAAGAGCAGAATGGTCGGTATAGACCACCGTTTTTGCTAGAACGAGATATGATCGAAATTTGTCAAAAGCAAAGACAATAGCAAGGAGTTCTTTTTCAGTAGTTGTATAGTTCGTTTGTGCTCCTTGTAACGTCTTACTAGCATAATATATAGGTTGAAATCGTTTTTCAATCCTTTGTCCTAAAACGGCTCCCATTGCAAAATCACTTGCATCGCACATTAGTTCAAATGGTAGATTCCAATTTGGTGTTATCATGATCGGCGTATTAGTTAGTTTCTCTTTAAGAATATTAAAAGATTTGATACACTCATCTGAAAAGATGAATGGAGCATCCTTTTCTAGGAGTTTATTCATAGGAGTGGCAATTTTAGAAAAATCTTTTATGAAACGTCGGTAAAAACCGGCATGCCCTAGAAAACTCCTAACTCCTCTAACATTGGTGGGATGTGGAAGTTTAGCAATTACATCTACTTTAGCTCTATCCACTTCAATTCCTTCTTTTGAAATTTTATGTCCAAGAACGATGCCTTCTTTAACCATGAAATGGCATTTCTCCCAATTAAGTACTAGATTTGATTGTTCGCATCTAATAAGCATTCGTTCAAGATTAACTAGACATGATTCAAATGTATCACCGAAGACTGAAAAGTCATCCATGAATACTTCCATGTATTCTTCTATCATGTCATGAAAAATCGCCATCATACACCTTTGAAAGGTTGTAGGGGCGTTACAAAGTCCAAATGGCATGCGTTTGTAAGCAAAAGTACCATAAGGGCACGTGAATGTGGTTTTCTCTTGATCTTCGGGTGCTATTGGAATTTGAAAATATCCGGAAAATCCATCTAGAAAACAATAGTAACTATTTCCGGCTAATCTTTAAAACATTTGATCAATGAAAGGTAAGGGAAAGTGATCTTTTCTGGTGGCGTCATTTAATTTTCTATAATCAATACATACACGCCATCCTGTTACAGTCCTAGTAGGAATAAGCTCGTTTTTCTCATTTGTAATGACAGTCATGCCACCCTTCTTAGGTACGCATTGAACTGGGCTTACCCATGGACTATCAGAGATTGGATAAATTAGACCTGCGTCTAGCAGTTTAATAATCTCTTTCTTAACTACATCTTGCATATTAGGATTTAGTCTTCGTTGGCGTTGCACATACGTTTTATGACCTTCTTCCATAAGGATTTTATGTGTGCAATACGAAGGACTTATTCCTTTAATATCATGAATCTTCCATGCAATGGCTGGTTTATTAGCTTTCAACACAGAAATGAGTTGTGATTTCTCATTTTCAGTAAGAGAAGACGATATTATTACAGGTAATTCAGATTCACCATGTAAATAAGCGTATTCCAAATGGTTTGGAAGTGGCTTTAACTCTAATTTCGGAGGTTCTTTTATCGATGATTTATATCGATATCTGTCTTCTTCTTTTAGCATTTGAATTTCTTCTGTTGTTGGTTCATATCCATTAGCTATAAGTGTAGCTAACATTTCAGCTTCATCAATTGGTTCATTACCTTCTCCTAAAGAACATTCTCCTGTTCCTTGTAATTCTGGAAATTCTTCTAGTAATTCTGCATGTGCATCTATAGTTTGAATATAATAACATGTATCATCTGCAGATTGTGGTTGTTGCATTGCTCTATCAACTGAAAAGGTAACACTCTCATCCTCTATACTTAGGGTCAATTTCTTACCGAACACGTCTATCATTGCTTTAGCCGTGTTTAAGAATGGTCTTCCTAATATGAGAGGAACTTGAGAATCTTCTTCCATGTCCAAAACAACAAAATCTACTGGAAATACTAAAGTACCAACTTTAACTAGCATGTTCTCCATTATCCCTCTAGGATATTTTATTGATCTATCGGCTAGTTGTACGCTTATTCTGGTTGGTTTCAATTCTCCAAGGTCTAGTTTAGCGTATAGTGAATACGGCATTAGATTTATACTAGCACCTAAGTCTGCCAATGCTTCTATTGAACTAAGACTACCCAGAAAACATGGAATTGTGAAACTTCCTGGATCTGATAGTTTTTCTGGTATCTTATTCAACAGCACTGCTGAACAATTAGCATTCATAGTAACAGCCGAGAGTTCTTCCATTTTATTTCTATTTGAGATTAGATCTTTCAAGAATTTAGCATATCTAGGCATTCCTGAAATCACATCAATGAAAGGAAGATTTACATTTATCTGTTTAAACATATCCAAGAATTTGGATTGCTCGGCTTCAAGTTTTTCTTTCTTCATTTTACTCGGGTAAGGAAGTGGTGGTTGGTATGGTTTAACATAAGGTTTAGCCTTAACTATGTTATCTTCATTAACCTTTTCAACTACCGGTTCTTTTTCCTTATCTTGATCAGGTTGTGGTTCTTGTGGAGTAGGAATAGCTTCATCAGAAGTTTCAGGTATTTTCGGTGGTTTAAGTGTTGTACCACTTCTTGTGGTAATGGCTTTAGCTGTTTCATTCCGGGGGTTAGCATTTGTATCACTAGGTAGACTTCCCGGTTTTCTTTCACCTATTAACCTTGCTAGGTTACTTACTTCTTGTTCCAGATTTTGAATAGAAGCTTGTTGATTTCTAAATGCTTAAGCATTTTGTTCATTGGTTTGTTTTTGAGATGTGAAAAACTACGTTTGAGTTTCAACTAGCTTCGTCATCATATCTTCTAAATTCGGCTTTTTATCATCGGTTTGTTGTGGTGGTTTGTTTTGAAAATTTGGTCTTTGCTGATTGTAATTATTATTGGATACTTGTTGATTGCTAGGACCTTGTTGGATGTTGTATGGAATATTTCGGTTATAATTCTGGTTTTGATTGTAAATCGGTCTTGGCGGTTGATAATTATTATGATAATTATTTCCAGGCCTTTGGTTTATGTATGAAATATTCTCTCTTTGTTCCATTGTTAATTCAATAATGAGACAATCTTTTGTCAAATGTGGTCCTCCACACTGCTCACAACTAATTCGTATTGAGTGAATATCTTTAGTCATCTTTTCCATTCGTCTCTCCACAGCATCTATCTTTGCAGAAATGGAATCTAAGTCATGGCTAGAATCGGCTCTAGCTGCTTTAGATGATCTAACGATATCTTTTTCTTGGTGCCACTCATGTGAGTGGGAAGCAGTGTTATCAATAATTGTGTAAGCATCAGTTTCGGTTTTCTTCATAATAGAACCACCAGCTGCTATATCTATGTCTTTTCTTGTAGTGATGTCTCATCCTTGGTAGAATATTTGTACTATTTGACAGGTGTCTAAACCATGTTACGGACATCCTCTTAACAACTTTCCATATCTTGTCCACGCCTCATATAGAGTTTCATTCGGTTTCTGTGTGAACGTAACAATTTCTGCTTGAAGTCTTACGGCTTTAGATGCCGGAAAGAATTGTTTAAGAAATTTGTCAACTAAAACATCCCATGTATCAATCGCCCCTTCAGGTAACGATTCCAACCAATCTTTGGCTTCTCCCTTTAAAGTCCAGGGAAATAACATGAGATATATCTGTTCATCCTCCACTTCTCGGATTTTAAATAGTATGCAGATCCTATTAAAGGTACGTAGATGTTCATTTGGATCTTCCTTCGGCGTACCACTAAATTGGCATTGATTAGTCACCATGTGTAGAATTTGTCCTTTGATTTCATAATCTGGCGCATTAATTTCTGGATGAGTAATTGCGTGACCTTGGCCAGTGCGTTTAGCTCTCATTCGGTCTTCCATACTTAAAGGTTCCAGATTCTCCATAATTGAATTTGTCGAATCGGAATCACTAGAGGATTCTGATTTAATGGTTCGTTCCTTAACAATCTCTGTTTGAATGATTGGTGGTTCCGGAGGAAAGTTTAATGGTTCAGGATCTACGAACCGTTCCTGAATATTCTCCGGATTCTCAATTGTGAGGTCGGATTCAAAAAATGGATTATCGGAAATTTGAACTGAAGTACTTGGTCGACTGGATGACGATTCTAAAGAAAAATCAACGGCAGTAATATTTGCTAAATGTCTTGATCTAGTTACAGGTGGTGAACGTACAAAAGGTGGTGATCGTCTTGCTCGGTGCATTCACTGAATATCCTATTAGTTTTTAAAAGGAAAGAAAATTTTTAATAAGTTATCCAATTAATAGACTTTTCTGATTTTGCCCACGTTTCGAATAGCCAAAAGATGCAGCAGAGGGGCAGGATTCGTTTGGTCTCAATATAATTGAGGACTGTTTGGCTCCAATAACCCGGTCCACATACAAATCCAACTATTACTACGAACCAGAAAATTTTGATGTCTATTAATTTAACCACTTAAAATAAATTTTCGTAATTTTAAGAAATTTAGATAAGAAGTAGAATAAAAATCTATGTCCTAAAACTAGAATAGCGAGAAATAAGAAAGAAAAAGAGTTCGTCGGAAAAAGGTTGAAAAAGAAAAATGGTTGAAAAATAAAAGGTGACGGAAAAATTAAAGAAACTTATAAAACTTAAAAATACTTGACTAACCTAACCTTATTACCACAACTAACTTAAAATTATAATCGCAAATTGAGATTACTAATTGGAATGATAATTGATACATAGTAAAAGGTGTCTAAAAATATTAAAGCTTACAGGAAAAACTAAATCCCAAATGGAAATAACTTAAAAAGAAACTAAAACTTAAAAAGGCGTCGCAAAATTCTAAAGCACTTAAATCTTAGTCTAAAGAAAAAGCACTTAAGGAATTCTACGGCAAAGACTAAAAATCTAGGAGTAAAAATAACTATAGCAAAAACTAAGTTTAAAACTAAATATGAGCTAAAAATACAAATATTACGCTAAAACAATTAAAAAGGGACAAAATATAAAAATATACAAAAAGTTGTAAAAATTACAATTTTTATAAAAATATTATTTTTATATTATTTATTTATTAAAACTATTAATTTAATATTTTAATTAAACTAATTAAACAAAATAATAATAAAAACTAAAATTAATAATTAATTAAAACCTAATTAGGGTTTTATATTAATAATTATAATATAATCCGTAATTACTGTGAAATTAGGGTTCTGTCAGTGTGTCAGAGCAGCTCCGCGACTTGCGGTATTCAAAGCTTCAAACCCCGCGACTCGCGGGGTTCCAGTTTGTAGTGACCCGAACTTTTCCATGTTTATATATATTAATTGAGATTGATATTTACATGATTAAATGTTTCCAACATGTTAAGCAATCAAACTTGTTAAGACTTGATTAATTGAAATAGGTTTCATATAGACAATTGACCACCCAAGTTGACCGGTGATTCACGAACGTTAAAACTTGTAAAAACTATATGATGACATATATATGGTTATATATATAGTTAACATTATATTATGATAATTAAACATATCATTAAGTATATTAACAATGAACTACATATGTAAAAACAAGACTACTAACTTAATAATTTTGAAACGAGACATATATGTAACGATTATCGTTGTAACGACATTTAATGTATATATATCATATTAAGAGATATTCGTACATCATAATATCATGATAATATAATAATTTAAAATCTCTTTTGATATTATAAACATTGGGTTAACAACATTTAACAAGATCGTTAACCTAAAGGTTTCAAAACAACATTTACATGTAACGACTAACGATGACTTAACGACTCAGTTAAAATGTATATACATGTAGTGTTTTAATATGTATTTATACACTTTTGAAAGACTTCAATACACTTATCAAAATACTTCTACTTAACAAAAATGCTTACAATTACATCCTCGTTCAGTTTCATCAACAATTCTACTCGTATGCACCCGTATTCGTACTCGTACAATACACAGCTTTTAGATGTATGTACTATTGGTATATACACTCCAATAATCAGCTCTTAGCAGCCCATGTGAGTCACCTAACACATGTGGGAACCATCATTTGGAAACTAGCATGAAATATCTCATAAAATTACAAAAATATGAGTAATCATTCATGACTTATTTACATGAAAACAAAATTACATATCCTTTATATCTAATCCATACACCAACGACCAAAAACACCTACAAACACTTTCATTCTTCAATTTTATTCATCTAATTGATCTCTCTCAAGTTCTATCTTCAAGTTCTAAGTGTTCTTCATAAATTCCAAAAGTTCTAGTTTCATAAAATCAAGAATACTTTCAAGTTTGCTAGCTCACTTCCAATCTTGTAAGGTGATCATCCAACCTCAAGAAATCTTTGTTTCTTACAGTAGGTTATCATTATAATACAAGGTAATAATCATATTCAAACTTTGGTTCAATTTCTATAACTACAACAATCTTATTTCAAGTGCTGATCTTACTTGAACTTGTTTTCGTGTCATGATTCTGCTTCAAGAACTTCGAGCCATCCAAGGATCCATTGAAGCTAGATCCATTTTTCTCTTTTCCAGTAGGTTTATCCAAGGAAATTAAGGTAGTAATGATGTTCATAACATCATTCGATTCATACATATAAAGCTATCTTATTCGAAGGTTTAAACTTGTAATCACTAGAACATAGTTTAGTTAATTCTAAACTTGTTCGCAAACAAAAGTTAATCCTTCTAACTTGACTTTTAAAATCAACTAAACACATGTTCTATATCTATATGATATGCTAACTTAATGATTTAAAACCTGGAAACACGAAAAACACCGTAAAACCGGATTTACGCCGTCGTAGTAACACCGCGGGCTGTTTTGGGTTAGTTAATTAAAAACTATGATAAACTTTGATTTAAAAGCTGTTATTCTGAGAAAATGATTTTTATTATGAACATGAAACTATATCCAAAAATTATGGTTAAACTCAAAGTGGAAGTATGTTTTCTAAAATGGTCATCTAGACGTCGTTCTTTCGACTGAAATGACTACCTTTACAAAAACGACTTGTAACTTATTTTTCCGACTATAAACCTATACTTTTTCTGTTTATATTCATAAAATAGAGTTCAATATGAAACCATAGCAATTTGATTCACTCAAAACGGATTTAAAATGAAGAAGTTATGGGTAAAACAAGATTGGATAATTTTTCTCATTTTAGCTACGTGAAAATTGGTAACAAATCTATTCCAACCATAACTTAATCAACTTGTATTGTATATTATGTAATCTTGAGATACCATAGACACGTATACAATGTTTCGACCTATCATGTCGACACATCTATATATATTTCGGAACAACCATAGACACTCTATATGTGAATGTTGGAGTTAGCTATACAGGGTTGAGGTTGATCCCAAAATATATATAGTTTGAGTTGTGATCAATACTGAGATACGTATACACTGGGTCGTGGATTGATTCAAGATAATATTTATCGATTTATTTCTGTACATCTAACTGTGGACAACTAGTTGTAGGTTACTAACGAGGACAGCTGACTTAATAAACTTAAAACATCAAAATATATTAAAAGTGTTGTAAATATATTTTGAACATACTTTGATATATATGTATATATTGTTATAGGTTCGTGAATCAACCAGTGGCCAAGTCTTACTTCCCGATGAAGTAAAAATCTGTGAAAGTGAGTTATAGTCCCACTTTTAAAATCTAATATTTTTGGGATGAGAATACATGCAGGTTTTATAAATGATTTACAAAATAGACACAAGTACGTGAAACTACATTCTATGGTTGAATTATCGAAATCGAATATGCCCCTTTTTATTAAGTCTGGTAATCTAAGAATTAGGGAACAGACACCCTAATTGACGCGAATCCTAAAGATAGATCTATTGGGCCTAACAAACCCCATCCAAAGTACCGGATGCTTTAGTACTTCGAAATTTATATCATATCCGAAGGGTGTCCCGGAATGATGGGGATATTCTTATATATGCATCTTGTTATTGTCGGTTACCAGGTGTTCACCATATGAATGATTTTTATCTCTATGTATGGGATGTGTATTGAAATATGAAATCTTGTGGTCTATTGTTACGATTTGATATATATAGGTTAAACCTATAACTCACCAACATTTTTGTTGACGTTTAAAGCATGTTTATTCTCAGGTGAATACTAAGAGCTTCCGCTGTTGCATACTAAAATAAGGACAAGATTTGGAGTCCATGTTTGTATGATATTGTGTAAAAACTGCATTCAAGAAACTGATTTCGATGTAACATATTTGTATTGTAAACCATTATGTAATGGTCGTGTGTAAACAGGATATTTTAGATTATCATTATTTGATAATCTACGTAAAGCTTTTTAAACCTTTATTTATGAAATAAAGGTTATGGTTTGTTTTAAAAATGAATGCAGTCTTTGAAAAACGTCTCATATAGAGGTCAAAACCCCAGAACGGAATCAATTAATATGGAACGTTTTTAATCAATAAGAACGGGACATTTCACAGTTTTCAACTGACAGGTCAGTTTTAATTTACGAGTTTTTTTTTTTTAATTTTCTGTTTTAATATAAATAAAAGATATTTAAATAAAACTTATATTTTTATAAACTAAAATAAAAATAAAGAAACTTATAAAACTTTTAACAAACTCTTAAAAATATATAAATTTTTGTTTTTCTTTTTATATTTTTGAATATTTAAAACGTATTTTTATAAAAACAAATTTTAATAAAAGTAAACTAAATTTTTTTTTTTTTTTATATTAGCGTTGCACTTCCGGCGTTTAAGAAGTTCCCCGGCAGCGGCGCCAAAAATACTTGATGTTTCGCGAGGGGTATATAAAATAATTATTAAATTTTAGCAGGAAATACTATTAAATACGATACAATTTTACACAAGATATTTATTTATTTAGAGAACGGATATACTTAAACCTTGCTACAACACTTATAGGCAGTATACCTAATCGTACAGTAGTGTAGTTTTTAGTAAGTCCGGTTCGTTCCACAGGGAATCTTTTTTAAACAAAGCTCAACGCTATATTAGTTTACTTTTATAAAAATACAAATATATATATAAGTAATATTATTATTATAAAGGGGGATTTTTACCGTTTAATGACCGGTTTGTCGATTTTAAAACTTTAGTCGCAGTTAAAACCAAATGTAAAATATTAAAAATAAATACAAGACTTAAATTAAGGCATAAAGTAAATAACGATAATGAAATTGCGAATAATAAAAGTGCGATAAAATAAGCTTGCGATAATTAAAAAGTACGATAATTAAAAGTGCAATTAAATACAATAACAATAAATAAAAATGCGATAATTAGAAGTGCAATTAAATATAAAATAAAAGAAATTAAATATGAAATAAAAGAATTATGCTTATTTAAACTTCCGTAATCATGATGTTTGACGTGTTGATTTTAGTTTTATGCCCATGGGTTAATTGTCCTTTGTCCTGGATTATTTAATATGTCCGTCTGGTTTTTGTCCATAACAGTCCATCAGTCATAAATATAAAGTGCGAGTGTCCTCGTCAAATTATCCTTATACCCGAAGTTAAATATTCCAACTAATTGGGGACTTAAACTGTAACAAGATTTTAATACTTTGTTTAATAATTACACCAGGATGTCGACTGAGTGTAACCCAAGATTTTAATATTTTGTTATCAATTATACCAAGTGTCCTTGTACATAATTTCACCCCTGTTTTAATTATTCTAGTGGCTATTAATCCATTCCCGTGTCCGGTTAAATGAACGATTATTCGTACATATAAATACCCCGCCCATCGTGTCCGATTGAGTGTAAATGGTTATTTATAGGGACGCCCAATTGTAAATCTTTATATTAACATTAACAAACTATCATTTAGTTAAACAAATATAAAGCCCATTAATAGCCCATAGTCTAATTTCCACAAGTGTCGTTCTTTTGTCCAAACCCCAATTATGATACAAAGCCCAATTACCCAATTTTAGTAATTAGCCCAACATCATGATTACTTCGGATTAAATAAGCATAATAATAACTTAGCTACGAGACATTAAAATAAAAAGGTTGAACATAACTTACAATGATTAAAAATAGCGTAGCGTTACACGGACAGAATTTCGACTTACACCCTTACAACATTTGCTAACATACCCTTATTATTAGAATTATAATTAAAATTAAAATTAAAATTAAAATATAAATATAAATTTTTACGTAGTATTATAAGAGAAGAAGAAAAGATGATATTTTACTATCAGAATGCGCGAGCTTTATAGGGGGTTTTCTGAATTTGGGGCTCCGCGACTCGCGGCATTTTTGCCTTCAAACTCCGCGAGTCGCGGAGTTTGCAATTACAGCTCACTCTGGTTTGGAGTCTTTCTTGCCGACGGTTTTTATTATTTATTATAATATATAAATAATTATAAGAATTATTTAAATATTATATTATATTTATGTGCATAGTTGACTTGTAATTTTTAGTCCGTTGCGTCGAGCGTTGAGAGTTGACTCTGGTCCCGGTTCCGGATTTTCGAACGTCCTTGCGTACAATTTAATATCTTGTACTTTGCGTTTTGAATCTTGTACTCTTGTAATTTCGAGACGTTTCTTATCAATAATTGGAACCTCTTTGATTGTCTTTTGTACTTTTGAGCTTTTTGATTGTTTGCGTCTTCAATTCGTCGAATCTGTCTTTTGTCTTCACCTTTTATTATTTAAACGAATATCACTTTTAAATAGAACGATTGCAACTAAAAGCTTGTCTTTCTTGAGGAATAATGCTATGAAATATATGTTCGTTTTTAGCATTATCATCCCTCCATTCTGAATTTTTGTGTTTTTAGGTTTTACGAGATGAAGAATTCCTTTGATTTGAACCATGGTCTACTACTACACGCTATGATTACTAAACGTAATAATAACACCTTCCCGAGTGAACTGGTGTCGGAAATAAGTGGCAAAATGGACGAAGTGAGAAAAGAACTCGGAAAAGATCTTAATAAGACACATTTTGGTAAAGGAAAATCAAAATCCGCAGCAAAAAGAAGAGCACGACACCTTGAAAGATGTCATAAATGCAGAAAATGGTCACATGAAGGGAAATGTTCGAACAATCAAACACATTCCAATTCTGAATTTGTTACTCTATGCAGAGAAGGACCGTTCATATGTTTAGAAGAAAAGTTATTGAAAACTCGTGGTTATGCCTATGTAGCTATGGAAAACCAAATCGAACGACTCTCCTATGAGTCGACTAAAGCAGGTCTCTGAGAATTCTATCTCATAGGTAAGTATGTACAGTTTTTATTTTATTTATTGCTTTTAACCTTTTGTTAATAAATGCTAAATCGTTCGCTATAAAGTATTAAATTGATATTCAATAAAATTAGGTATAATAAACCGAAATTGTTAATATCAGACAAAAATTTAATTCCTCACTGCGAAATTTACCGTTTATTCATGAGGTATAAATATATTTAATCAATCAATTCAAAATATTTCAGAAATTAGTCAGGAGTAAAACTAGGTCGTTGAACTGAAATTACTTTACCCAAAAGAGGGACGTATATTTTTGTTAATATTTGATTGATTAAAGTGGGATAAAAGACCAAAAAGATTTTTATTTTTATTTGTTATTTTTACCTTATTTTTTAAGTTAATATATAACAATAAATATAATTTTATATAATTTTATAAAACTAATGTATATAAATATTAATAATATTTATATGAAATTTTATTAATATGCATTTTGAATTTAAGTTTTGTGTGAATTTAAAAACAAAATTTACATTATTTCATTAAATAAAAAAAATGATTTCTAAAATGCGTCGTGAGTTAAAGACTAGGTTATGGAACCGAAATTGCTTTACCCAAGGGCGGGACGACAAATTTTGTTATCATTATTTTTAATTTTAATGATCTAAAGTATGCCAAAAACATTAAAAACCCCAAAAATCTTTGCTTTTAAAACAATCGCTTTGAAATGGAAAATTTTAAATTTTGTCGAGGGATGAACTAGGTAAACGTACCGAAATGACCTCAATCTAAAAAGAAACAAAATTTTAAAAATTAATTAAATAATTGTTTTAGTGGTTAAAGGTTTTTATATATAAAAAATATATTACACCCCATGCGATCGCATGGGGTTTGTGTGCTGGGAATCCATGCGATCGCATGGGAAGTCTGGGTAGGTCAGAATCAAAAACCCCATCGAACTGCTTCTGTCTCACTCCACAACACACACATACACGAAAACACTCTCAAAAACACCCCTAAAATCATCAATTTTTCACCAAAATTCACCAAATCTTTACTAAAATCACAATGAGGAGATTCCTACCAAGAAGTCTTTCATGGAGAGGGGTAAATTTCTACACAATACACTCTTTAATTTCGAATTTATAGTGTTCATGAGCAATTTTTACCTAATTCAATTTTGATGATTTCTAGCTTAGTTATAGTTAAATTGTTAGTATATTATGCTTGTATAACCTAGATTGATGCTATTTGTTATGATTTGAAGCCTTAAACTTCAAAATTTTTAGAAATATAGGGTTTGTGTTCTTGAGCAATTTGGGGCTTTTGATATAAATAGGTTATGGCCGATTTTTGTTATGAATTATTGCTAAATTAAGTAGTGTAACATGTTTAGGGTGCTAAATGATCCAAACTTTGATCCTAAACATGATGTTTGAGCATCAAAGTGGACTTTTTAAGTCAAAAATGCATGAACTTGATTATTTTGATATGAATGCCATTTGAAACTTGTTTAGTAGCTAATAATGATTATTTTGACATGTTATTTGAGTTAAATGCTTATGAACATTGTATACATTTTCATATATGCTTATTTGAAAAATTATAGAATTGTTAAAATGATGAAAATGTGTATAAGTTTAATATGGATTAAACATATCTTTATAATTGTTTTGATTAGTTATTTGGATAACACTAATGCATATTTGGATACACAAAATTTTGTGTTTAATGTGTTTTGCAGAGAAATACAGATACTGATGGTGCATCATCTTCTAGACAAGCAAATCCAGAGCCACAACCTGAGCTTCAACAAGAGCAGCAACATTATGATCAACACATGCCATATCATGAACCTGAACCACAATTTTTTACTGTCTATTTTTTACTGTCAACAGACAATTTCAACCTCACGAGTTAATATTACACTCAATTGTTCATGAACAGGAATTACATCTCAATCTCAGATTTGAGCGATACTGGATAGATTACCCGAAGTACCAACGTAACAAACATAAGCTTTACACCAAAAATGTGGAAGTACCAAGGGTAATAGATTGGAGACCTTTGGAAGAAGTCAACCTAGCTAACTCAGTTAGGTAGTTACTAATCCAAATGTATGGGAATTCTACTTTTCCTGACTGGAAACATTTGTTTACCACCCGTAGGCCTGATATAAGGAGTGGTGTGTTGAATTGATGAGTACTATAGCAATAAATACTAATGCATCTATGTTAGAAGATAAGAGTTTTCTTAGATTTTTGCTTGGAGGTAGGATGTACAGGATGTCCATGATGGATATGGCTAGGGCCTTACAAATTTACACTCCCGCTGATTTTTTATCACCTGATTGTACATCCTTAATTTATGAAGGTGATAGGGTAGATAGAGGTTTTGACAATAACGCCATATGGAGGCGTATGTCAAAATTTAATGAGTTTAGGTGGGGTGGAAAACACTCCTATTTAGATATTGACAGGGCAGAGCTTCGCGTAATTCATAGGTTTTTAGTGAACTCGATTACACAACGGGGTAAAAATAAGGAAAAGATTGCGTTACATGGTCTATTTTACCTTAAGTGCATTCGAGACACCAGAGGCTTTGTTAACATCCCCTACTGTGTTGGTTATTATTTGTCCAAAATGGTGGAAGGTATACATGAGGGGGGAATAATAGGAGGTGGAATTTTTGTTACTCTGATAGGAGAGTAATTGGGTGTAGATAGGGAACAAGGGGGGTCCAATGATGGTGGTTCATGAACAAACCGAGCCTATAGGTCTATCGATTTATCATGGGGCACAGGTATTGTTAAGGAGATATAATAGGGCAATACCATATCAGGGTCCCCGACCACAAGTGGAAAGAGGGTCAGACGAGGAGATGGAGGAAGCAGATGACATTAGAGATGTCATTAGAGATAGTTATACCGATGTCTATCAGCGTATAGAAGAGTTGGAAATGAATAACGAGGCTCGGCATCGTCAGTATGAGCAGTGGAGAGCCGCGAATGAGTACGAGCAATCCAGGCGACGCCAACACGATAGATGGCAAGTTCATCAGCACCAAATCATGAGCCATCTATCATATCAGGTACCACAAAACTACATTCCGACTCAACCTGCATACTATCCACCACATTAGCCTGACATGCAACCACCTTATAACATATATGACCCCAACCAAGCCTATCAGAACACCTACAACGAGCCATGGAACCCGAACGATAACATGAACTGGAATCCATATCCATTGGTGATTTCTTATCTTTTTATCATTTTTATCTATTTATGTTTAAACAATTAATATTTTGATGTAATTTTTAACATTTTTATTATTTTGTTACTAATATTTCATATTTATAATTTGAAAGTGGGATATTAAGTCCCATTTCAAATTACATTGCATGTTTATATTTGTATTGTATCAATATTGTCAATTGTACAAAACAGGGTAAAACAGCGAACTTTCAAAGACTGGCATTAAGTTCAGCAAAAGCTACTAATTTTGACGACAAGATGCAAAATATATGTGAAATAACAACTGCATAAATGAACAAATGATGTGCACCATTTATCATTCAAACAAAGAACAATATATTTAGAAACTTTGGTAAATCTTAATCATCTTTTTACACTAATCGCCCTCATGAATTTAAATTTTTACTGATTTCTTGCAAATGAGGACATTGCAAGATCTTAAGTGTGGGAAGGGATTAAATTCTTTCGGGTTTTAAACATTTGACTTATACACTTAGTTTAATAGCCACCGTTAAATTTTACTAGTAAAGCAGTAGTTGTATAAGAATTTAGTGCTCTCTGATAATAAAGAACAGCCCTAGTCTTATATACTGACTACCCACTTCTAGTAAAAATTTAAAAAAAAATTTAAATAAATGAATTCAAAATCTTGTTTATACATATTTATGAACAATAAAACTAGGTATTAACACCGAAAATATTGTTACCTCGGAAAGGACATAAATTGAGAAACAACCTAAAACGCTTGAATTCATTTAAAATGGAATAGAAGAGAATAAAAAGGCAAAGAAAGAAATATAAAAGCCAAGTGTGAGAAAAATTTACCAAGTTATTTAAATCACATATCACATATTTTTGTACAAATAATTGAAGGTACTTTTGTTTTGGACGATTTTAATCAGTTTTACTCGATTTCTTATAATATATTTGAAAGAAATGTGCCACTTGATTAAAAGGAAGTAAAGTCTTCCGAAAAAGACACGTGCTTCTTGATTTAGGTCAGGAAGTTGTCGTCCAGACCAGTTGTAGAGTCTACGAAAAACCTTGAAAAGTTTTCTCGAAAATCAGCTAGAAATCCACGAACCTCAGCATCAAACAGGGTCGCCATGTGGTCAGACTTATCCTAACCATGAGAGGATCTGTCTCATAAAATGGGGAGAGCGCCGTGCAAATTAGCTTGATAAGACTAATGAATCAGACCCCTAGAAAGAATAATCTCCTTAAAGATTAAAAATCAGCTTTTAAGCCTGATATTACTCAATCCTTGAGATTGACCTTAACGATTGAGAATTACAAACTCATGGAATTCAATGATATCTAAACTCGAGCTTGAACGAGAAAATATTTTGATAAAATTAAAACCAATTTGTTTTTCAAAAACCTATTTTCAATTTCATTACCATTGAACGTAAAATCCTAAGAATTCATCGGAATTCATTAGGTCACCTGAACCAAATCGGGTGTCAACCGTAAGAACGGTAGTTGCATAGCATGGTTGAAGACAGGACCTTATGCCAGACTGAAAAATTATAGGGTGATCTTTACTATTGCTCCTACAAAGGATAGTAATTACATCCGACACGTTGTGGACCATGAACATCTGCATGTCATTAGACATTGGCTTAACAGTTGCTTGTTCAACGCTTTCCTTTACAACTGGACGGTAGTTTACCGAAAGGTAATATACAAAACAAGTATACTAGACGTGTTACTTTCCTAATACAAGGATTAACAAGTGGGTGACACAAAACCATAAGTTTTGAGCTAAAATTTTAAAATTTGAAACCCACAAAACCCACAAAAATAATTTGCGAACACCGATGAAGGGTTATTCCAGAAAACTTATCTAGGGTAAAAGCTAGAATGAATTTTCAAAAGATCAAATATTTTCATAAAGATCCAATTTCCTTAAGGATCTAAATTTTCAAAGTCATGTGAGACTGTAAACCACAATGTTACTATCATTGTTCATACCGCCATATTAAAATCACTGATGTACAAAGTCTGAAGAATAAAGAAGTGATTCTAGTAAAGTTATATTCAAGTTCTATATAGCTTGAGGATAAGCAACGCTCAAGTGTGGGAATATTTGATAATGCTAAAAACGAACATATATTTCATAGCATTATCCTTCCAGAAAGACAAGCTTTTAGTTGCAATTGATCTATTTTCAAGTGATTATCGTTTAAATAATAAAAGGTGAAGACAAAAGACAGAATCGACGATTTGAAGACGCAAATGACTAGAATGCTCAAATGTACAAGATACAATCCAAGTGGTTCAAATTATTGATGAGAAACGTCTAAAAATTACAAGAGTACAAGCCGCGGAATGCAAAGTACAAGATATCTAAATGTACAAAAGGACGTTCGAAAATCCGGAACTGGGACATGAACCAACTATCAACGCGCGAGTCAACGGACCTAAAATTACAAGTCAACTATGCACAAAAATATAATATAATATATATAATTATATATATTATATTATATATTAAATAAAATCGAGCAGCCCACGTTTTAATTGCTATGTGACCAGGAGAAGGCGGCCATGCGATCGCATGGCCTGGATTCCTTAAACCCATGCGATCGCATGGATTACTGTAGATGACCAAGTGCTATAAAAAGGCAGTTTGTTCGACGTTTTATTTACACCTTCTTCTATCTGATCTCTCACTCTCTCAATATATATTTATATTTTAATTATAATTTTAAATTTTAATTTAAGTTAATAATAATAATAAGGTTATTGTAGCGAATGTTTTAAGGTTTTGTAAGTCGAAACTCTGTCCGTGTAACACTACGCGATTAATACTCATTGTAAGTTATATTCAACCTTTTTAAATTAATGTCTCGTAGCTAAGTTATTATTATGCTTATTTAAGTCGAAGTAATCGTAATGTTGAACTAAATATTAAAGACGGGGTTATTGGGCTTTGGACCATAAATGAGGTTTGGACAAAAGACCGACACTTGTGGAAATTGGACTATGGACTATTAATGGGCTTTATATTAACTAAATGATATCTCGTTAACTTAATATAGAGATTTATAATTTGACATATTTATATATAACCACATACGCTTGATTGGGTACGGTGGCCGGGATATTTATAAATACTATTAATTATTCATTTGACCAGACACGGGGATGGATTAATAGTCAATGGACTCATTAAAACAGGGGTGGATTACATTCAAGGGTAATTGGTGTAATTGTTAACAAAGTATAAAAACCTTGGATTACACGCAGTCGATAACCTGGTGTAATCATTAACAATGTATTAAGACCTTGTTACAGTTTAAGTTCCCAATTAGTTGGAATATTTGACTTCGGGTATAAGGTTAATTTGGCGAAGACTCTCGCACTTTATAATTATGACCGATGAACTATTATGGACAAAACCAGATGGACATATCAAATAATCCAGGACAAAGGACAATTAACCATTGGTAATAAATTAAAATCAACACGTCAAACATCATGATTACGGAAGTTTAAATAAGCATAATTTTTTATTTTATATCTCATCGTACTTTTATTTTCCGTCATTTTAAATTATCGTACTTTTAATTATCGTACTTTTATTTTATCGCATTTTTATTTATCGTCATTTACTTTACGCTTTAAATTAAGTTATATTTATTTTTCATTGGGACTTAAAATCGACAAACCGGTCATTAAACGGTAAAACGTAAAACACTAAAACGTTTAAGATGAAACAGTAAAACACTAATTTGCTACAGTATTTTCGAATTGCTACAGTACCCGAAAAGCTACAGTGTTTTCGAAAATCACTATTTGCTACAGTAAAAAATATATGAACTCATGGGTTATAATTATGGGGGTTATGGGTAATATTCCCAAGTCAAACCTAGTGTTTATCATCTCCGTTACGTCTACATACTTTCCTACAATATTGAATCTCAATATTGATACGTAAGCACTCATATTTTATCTTTTATATATTAATTGTGTATCCATGTCTAGTGCTCGAGTATATATATTTATACATGCTTGTATGCTAAATTTTGTCATTAAACAGTTATGATGAATCACGAAGTAAATACATATATTACTGATAAAAGGTATATGATATGCATGTTTTCGGAAAGCTGGCGAAAAATCAATAACTTTTCATTTAGATATCGAATAGTTTTGATGAACGGATTAAAAGATATGATCAACTGAATTATGATTGACGTTAATTGAAATTGCTTTTGAATCTACAATTAAGATTTAAACAAATGGTTTACGAGATTGATAAAATGGATTTTTAAATATTACTAGCCGAGTAAATGAATTCTTAAATAAGGCATGTCTCATTTGTTGAACAATCGTCAAAATTGACTGTTTTATCATGTTTTTAAAGCTTCATAAAAACTATAGTTTAATTTTACAAGAATTGGGAAACTATATGAAATGTTAAAATGGTTCGATTGCCATGATCATTCAACTATTGTATTGAATCAGATTGACTTTTTGAAACAACTTTGGATAACTTTTGTATGTCAATCTCGAGCATTAGGATGGTGATACACTATGACCTGACCTAGCTTGATAGACATTTATTGACCAACATATGTTCTCTAGGTTGAGATCTACGGTTATTTGGTAATCCGAGTTTCAGTCACATTTTGGTGAACGAATTTATATGCTGCTAAGGTGAGTTTCATTTGCTCCCTCTTTAATTGCTTTTGCAATCTATATTTTTGGGCTGAGAATACATGCACTTTATTTTAAACGCAATGGATACAAGTACATACTAAATTCTACACCGAGTTTGAACCGAAAATCCCTTAGCTTTGGTAACTAGTAACTGCCAGTTATAAGAACTGGTGGGCGCGAGTAGTTATATATGGATCCATAGGGCTTGACATCCCCGTCTGTTTCAGCTATAGAAATCTTAGCCTGAACTATAAAACAGACGTATGCTATTTGAGTTTAGTACACATTGGTTTACGTGTATTGTACATGTTGGTTGCATGTATGTTAAAACAGGAGTACTTATTATATAGGCGTTAAAGCTTAGTTACCAGGGTGCTCAATCTTGTAGAATATATTGATAAACGTTTCTGGATGAAACAACTAAAATCTTGTGATCCACTTTTATATACAGATTATGCGAAACACTAAAACTATGAACTCACCAACCTTTGTGTTGACACTTGTTAGCATGTTTATTCTCAGGTTCCTAGAAGTCTTCCGCTGTTTGCTTATATGTTAGACAAGCTATATGCATGGAGTCTTACATGGCATATTTATCAAGGAAACGTTGCATTCACTAAATCATCACCATGTATCTTATTTTGACTGCATTGTCAATGGAAGTACTATTGTAAACTATTATTTACGGTGATTGTCTATATGTAGAAATCATCAGATGTCGAAAACCTTTGATTTAAATATTCATTTATGGTGTGCCTTTTCAAAAGAATGCAATGTTTACAAAACGTATCATATAGAGGTCAAATACCTCGCAATGAAATCGATGAATGACGTGTTCATCCATATGGATTTGGAGCGATCGTCACAGTTGGTATCAGAGCATTGGTCCTAGCGAATCAGGTCTTGCATGAGTGTGTCTAACTGATAGTTGTTAAGATGCATTAGTAAGTCTGGACTTCGACCGTGTCTGCATGTTAAAAGTTTTGCTTATCATTTCTTGTCGGAAATTACATGCTTATCATTCTTAAGTCTAGACACGTTTTCCTGCATTTATTGCATAAATAGTGTATAGACAAAAATTCATATCTTAGCGTATCTGTTACTGTAAACTTTTCCTGACACCTTCCGAACATTTCTCCGTAATTTACGGGATTTTGGTATTATATATACATATGTAAATTATGTATTGAAGAGTACCAATCTAAATTCTATAATATATTTCATATCAAAAATCATCTATCTAATTATACAAGATGGATCCCGTATCTAGTTCAAATTCCTTAAATTCCGACAGCTATTCCGATATGGATTGTCATAACCCGACCTTAAACATAAGGACGAATACAATAACATATGATTTCATCGCGAGGTATTGACCCCTATATGCGAAATTTTTCAAAAACTGCATTCGTTTTTACAATACAAACCATAGCTTTTATTACAAATACAAGGTTTAAACAACTTAATAATAATTATCGTTTAGCGATAATCTTAGACTTACAAACTTTACATGTGATAATAACAATACGACTTCCAACATATTTTACATTACAAATCCTCCGATATGCAGTTTTATTTTTGACACAAATATGCATACTCAAGATCTTGCTTAAATTCAACATGTTGCAGCGGAAGCTTTTAGTTATCACCTGAGAATAAACATGCTTAAAACGTCAACATAAAGTTGGTGAGATATAGGTTTAATGCCGGCAGCGTTATAAATATAGACCACAAGATTTCATATATAAACATTTTAATAAAAATATTCTAAGTTGTTGAGCACTTGATAACCATACTTAACATTTAATCAACGTCGCATATTCCCTTTATTATGAAATCTTACTACACCGTACCAAGTGTAGTCACCGAAACGAAGTACTGTGCAACCGTTGAATACTGGTCGTCCAGTCCGGTTGGGGTTGTCAGGCCCGATAGATCTATCAACAGGATTCGCATTTACAATACCCATGTAAATAGTAGTTACCAAGCTACAGGGAAATATGCCAGTGGTACAACTCAACGTAAAATATATATTTTTAATCACTTGTGTCCATAACGTAAATCATAAAATGCATGTATTCTCATCCCGAAATATTTAGAGTTTAAAAGTGGGACTATATACTCACTTTTGCCTTGACGGTATTTAATTCAACTTGGTCTCCAATAGATATCACGAACCTAACCATATATATAATATATCAACATATTTTCTTTTTAAGTAATCGTTACACATATATATATATATATATATATATATATATATATATATATATATATATATATATATATATATATATATATACTTTTAATACTTTTAATATTTTCTTAGTCCGTAGTTAGCAGTCCAATGTTAGTGGTCCACAATTAGTTGCTTAAATAAAATAAATAAAGACCCCATCGTATTCGTATTGATCAGAATTAATCTCGACCCATGGTACCATGTTGTCAAATGACGTGTTGCGTACATAAAGTACCGTGTTGTCAAATGACGTGTTGCGTACAATCATGAGGTCTTATGATTAATCTTCTCGTGTTGTTTACGGGTGGTCCTGAAATATATAAAATCAAATCATAAGTAATTATATATAAACTATCATATTAATTAGAAAAGATATGATTAATTTACTTTTTCTCCAAATATTTTCGTAGCTAAACTAGCTTCGGATACCCAATCTTGTTTTAGTCGTAGTTTCTTCATTACAACTCCGTTTTTGTTGGTTCAACTTGCCACTTCCTTGGATCGAGTCAAATTTTAAGAATATGAACTGAAAATACCTTAGTTTGTATTCGAAATCATAGGTTATAGGTCAAACTTTGGTGAAACTTATGAAAGTGATCATTTTCCATCATAAAAACAACATTTAATGATCATTTTTCTAAAAATACTTACACTTTGAGTTAAACCATGAAATCTTTATGTGTTAACATATTTATAAGAAATATCATTTTTCCAGAACATGAACTTCCAATTCAAAGTTCAAGATGGTTTTTAATTATCCAACCCAAAACAGCCCCCGGTTGCACTCCGACGGCGTAGATTCAGTTTTTAAGATGTTCTTTGTAAAACCAAGTTATATCTTGTTAAGTTAGCATATCATTATGATATATTACAGGTCTTGAAGTGTTTTAAAAGTCAAGTTAGAAGGATCTATTTAGTTTACGAACAAGTTTGAAATCATTCAAACTATGTTCTTGCTGTTAAAATTTTATACCACAAAATAAGATAGCTATATGAATATGAATTGAATAAGATTATGAACAAGGTTACTACCTCAAGTTACTTGGACAAAGTTACTACAAAAGATAAGAAATAATCTTGGAATCAAAGAGTGGTGGAGTTAGATCAAAAGGTTGGAAGTAAACTTCTTCAAATGGGTGGTTATTTTGATATGTTCTTGAAAGAGTTTTCTTATGGTGTTTAAGGCTTGTAATTGAAGCTAAATGATGGGGAAAATGCTTGGAGATGATCAAGTATGAAGTTAGGAGTATTTTGAGAGATAAATGAGGGTGTAGGTATGAGAAAATGGAGTGAAGAAATGGTGTTCATTCATAAAAACGTTTTTAGTTTATAAAGAAAGAAAAGGATTCCTAATTTTGTTTTCTTACTAATAATTCATGCTACTTGACAAATCCTAGTTACCTCATATCTAGGGCAGTAATAATGTTGATTAGGATGTTGATTTGATGTGTATATACCAATAGTAAATACGTATAGAAGCTGGGTATGATACGGGTACATATACCCTAGATATACGTATAGAAATCTTGAGGAAATGGAACGAGAATTCAAATATAGCTATCTTTTGTGAATATACTTATATTGTTTTATGTATTTAAGTCCTTAAAAAGTGATTAAATACATTATATATACAATACATGTATAAGCATTATAGATTATAAGTATATATATCAAAGAATGTTACGTATAGTTATCGTTTTGAAAACTTAAGTTAGTAGCTTCAAAATATACTTATAACTCATTGTCATTAGTACACAATGAGATGTTAAACCATCCTTAGATCATGTTAAATATATATAAATACATATATATACGCAAACGTATAATTATCGTATGTTATATAGTTCGTGATATCATCGGTCATATTGGACGGTCAAACGTTGTGTAAAACTCTTTTCAAAAACACAAGTCTCAACAATTTGGATTGCTTATCATGTTGGTATGGTTTAATTTATGTAAATATTAATCTCATAAGTATAAAATGATCGGAAAAATCCGGGTCGTTACAGTACCTACCCGTTAAATAAATTTCGTCCCGAAATTTTAAAGTTGTACCTATTTTGCGTTCTCGGGAAACAAATGTGGGTACTTTTGTTTCATCTGATCCTCTCATTCCCAAGTAAACTCGAGACCTCTTCAAGCATTCCAACGAACCTTAACGATTGGTATGTTGCTCTGCTTCAGCCGTTTAACTTCACGGTCCATGATTTCGACTGGTTCTTCTATGAATTGTAGTTTCTCGTCGACTTGGATTTCTTCAAGAGGAATGGTGAGATCTTCCTTTGCAAGACATTTCTTGAGGTTTGAGACGTGAAATGAATTATGTACTCCGGCGAGTTGTTGTGGTAACTCGAGACGATAAGCTACCTGTCCGATGCGTTCGATAATCTTGAACGGGCCTACATACCTTGGGTTCAGTTTACCCCTTTTTCCAAAACGTATTACACCTTTCCAAGGTGACACCTTTAGCATAACCATGTCACCGATCTGAAACTCTAATGGTTTCCTTCGGACATCGGCGTAGCTCTTTTGGCGACTACGGGCCGTCCTCAATCTCTCCTTGATTTGTACTATCTTCTCAGTCGTTTCGTGTATGATCTCGGGACTAGTTAATTGTCGATCTCCTACTTCATTCCAACAGATAGGGGATCTACACTTCCTTCCATATAATGCTTCGAATGGTGCAGCTTTAATGCTCGCATGATAACTATTATTATACGAGAATTCTGCTAATGGTAGATATTTATCCCATCTGTTTCCAAAATCGATCACACATGCCCTGAGCATGTCTTCAAGAGTCTGAATTGTTTTTTCACTCTGCCCGTCAGTTTGCGGATGATATGCGGTGCTCATATCCAAACGGGTTCCCAGGGCCTCCTGTAGTGATTGCCAAAACTTTGATGTAAATCTACTATCACGATCGGATATAATGGAAATAGGTATTCCATGCCTTGAAACAATTTCTTTTATGTATAATCATAATAGTTTCTCCATTCTATCCGTTTCCTTTATAGGCAAGAAATGTGCAGATTTGGTGAGACGATCAACTATTACCCAAATGGTATCATAACCCCATGCAGTCTTAGGTAACTTTGTGATAAAATCCATGGTAATACCATCCCATTTCCATTCTGGGATTTCTGGTTGTTGAAGTAACCCTGACGGATTCTGGTGTTCTGCTTTGACTTTGGAACAAGTTAAACATTCCCCAACATATGTTGCAACATCTGTCTTTAAATTAGGCCACCAATAATGCATCTTAAGATCTTGATACATCTTTCCAACTCCAGGATGTATCGAGTATCTTGTCTTATGTGCCTCGTTGAATATCAACTTCCTTAATCCACCCAACTTTGGTACCCAAATACGGTTTGCAAAATATCGAATTCCGTCTTCCCGTATAACGAGTTGTTTCCCATACTTCTTCATTATTTCATTTTCTATGTTTTCTTTAGTAAGAGCTTCTCGTTGAGCCTCTTTGATTTGTGAGTTGAGATTCATACGAATTTTTATGTTCATTGCTCGTACTCGAATTGGTTCCCGTTCCTTTCTGCTTAGAGCGTCAGCCACTACATTCGCTTTCCCGGGATGATAGTGAATCTCACAAACATAGTCGTTTATCAGCTCGACCCACCTACGTTGCCTCATGTTCAGCTGTTTCTGATCAAAAATATGTTGAAGGCTTTTATGATCAGTAAACACAGTGCATTTAACCCCATATAAATAGTGTCTCCATATCTTCAATGCAAACACTACTGCTCCCAATTCTAAATCATGCGTCGTATAATTCCGCTCGTGAATCTTCAATTGTCGGGATGCGTATGCTATAACTTTCTTCCGTTACATAAGGACGCAACCAAAACCTTGTCGCGAAGCGTCACAATATATCTCAAAATCATCGTTCCCTTCAGGTAACGATAAAATAGGTGTTGTAGTCAACTTCTTCTTCAGTAATTGAAATGCACTCTCCTGCTCAAAAGTCCATTCGTACTTCTTCCCTTTTTGCGTTAACGCTGTTAATGGTTTAGATATTCGGGAAAAATCTTGAATAAACCTTCTATAATAACCAGCTAAACCCAAAAATTGGCGTATCTGCGTTGGTGTCTTAGGAGTCTCCCATTTTTCAATGGCCTCAATTTTAGCTGGATCAACCTGAATTCCTTTGCTACTAACAACGTGGCCAAGAAATTGCACTTATTTCAATCAAAATGCACACTTAGAAAATTTGGCGTATAACTGTTCTTTTCTTAACAATTCTAATACCAACCTTAAATGCTGCTCATGCTCTTGCTCACTCTTGGAATAGATAAGAATATCGTCAATGAAAACGATAACAAACTTATCTAAATACGGACTACAAACTCGATTCATGAGGTCCATGAATACAGCTGGCGCATTAGTCAACCCAAACGGCATGACCAAAAATTCGTAATGACCATAATGTGTTCGAAAAGTAGTTTTTGGAATGTCTTCTTCTTTGACACGTAGTTGATGATAGCCCGATCTTAGGTCGATTTTCGAGTACACACATGATCCTTGCAGCTGATCAAATAAGTCGTCAATTCTCGGTAGTGGATACCGATTCTTGATAGTTAACTTATTTAATTCTCGATAATCTATACACATCCTAAAAGATCCATCTTTCTTTTTAACAAATAAAATTGGAGCTCTCCACGGTGAAGTACTTGGTCGTATGAATCCACGGTCCAGTAATTCTTTTAACTGGCTCTGAAGTTCTTTTAATTTCGACGGTGCAAGTCTATATGGAGCATGGGTAACCGGTGCAGCACCTGGTACAAGATCTATTTGAAATTCTACAGACCTGAAAGGAGGTAGTCCCGGTAATTCTTTCGGAAAAACATCGGG